>NC_052047.1:101077809-101215988 GCF_903992535.2 Arvicola amphibius
AAACTTGAGATAGAAACACACAGGCATTTCTCTCAAAACAGAAACACTTGCTACTAACAGTGTAAAGCATTGTTAGCAGGGAATGGTGTGTTGCATTTCTATTCAAATGCTGTAGTTTAAAAGATAAGCTCTTTCTTTTTAAGTTGAACTTATTTTTTTTAAGGTTGAGATAGAAAGGCACATGCGTTTGTCTCTAAAGACGAGCACTTGTTTCCAACATTGTAAAGCATTGTTAGAATGGACTGGAGTATTGCTTTTCTGTCTACATGCTGTACTTTGAAAGATAAGCATTTCTGTCTAAATGCTTTAGTTGAAATTGAAGCACTTTCCTTTGAAAGTGTACTTATTTCTTTAGAAACTTGAGTTAGAAACACATAAGCGTTTCTCTCAAAAGAGAAACACTTGCAGTTAACAGTGTAAAGCATTGTTAGAAGGGAATGGTGTGTTGCATTTCTGTTTAAATGCTGTAGTTTAAAAGATAAGTACTTTCTTCGGAAGTACACTTATTTTTTAAGAAGGTTGCAATAGAAACGCACATGCGTTTTTCTCAAAAGATGAGCACTTGTTCCTTACAGTGTAAAGCATAGTTAGCAGGGAATGGTGTGTTGCATTTCTGTTCAAATGCTGTAGTTTGAAAGATAAGCACTTTCCTTTGTAAGGATACTTATTTTTTAAAAAGTTTGAGACAGAAACACACAAGCGTTTCTCTCAAAAGAGATACACTTGCAGTTAACAGTGCAAGGCATTGTTAGAAGGGAATGGTGTGTTGCATTTCTGTTTAAATTCTGTAGATTTGAAAGATAAGTACTTTCTTTGGAAGTATACTTATTTTTTAAGAAGGTTGTGATAGAAAAACACATGCGTTTTTCTCAAAAGAAGAGCACTTGTTCCTAACAGTGTAAAGCATTGTTAGCAGGGAATGGTGTGTTGAATTTCTGTTCAATAGTTGTAGTTTAACAGATAAGCTCTTTCTTTTAAAGGTATACATATTTTTTTAGAAGGTTGAGATAGAAAGGCACATGCGTTTTTCTCAACAGACGAGCACTTGCTTCTAACAGAGTAAAGCATTGTTAGAATGGACTGGAGTATTGCTTTTCTGTCTACATGCTGTACTTTGAAAGATAAGCATTTCTGTCTAAATGCTTAGGTTGAAATTAAAGCACTTTCCTTTGAAAGTGTTCTTATTTCTTGAGAAACTTGACATAGAAACCCACAAGCGTTTCTCTCAAAAGAGAAACACTTGCAGTTAACAGTGTAAAGCGTTGTTAGAAGGGAAAGGTGTGTTGCATTTCTGTTTAAATGCTGTAGTTTAAAAGATAAGTACTTTCTTTGGAAGTATACTTATTTTTTAAGAAGGTTGCGATAGAAACGCACATGCGTTTTTCTCAAAAAATGAGCACTTGTTCCTAACAGTGTAAAGCATTCTTAGCAGGGAATGGTGTGTTGGATTTCTGTTCAAATGCTGTAGTTTGAAAGATAAGCACTTTCCTTTAAAAGTATACTTACTTTTTTAGAAGGCTGAGATAGAAAGGCACATGCGTTTTTCTCAAAAGACGAGCACTTGCTTCTAAAAGAGTAAAGCATTGTTAGAATGGACTGGAGTATTGCTTTTCTGTCTACATGCTGTACTTTGAAAGATAAGCATTTTTGTCTAGATGCTTTTGTTGAAATTGAAGCACTTTCCTTTGAAAGTTTACTTATTTCTTTAGAAATTTGAGATAGAAACACACAAGTGTTTCTCTCAAAAGAGAAACACCTGCAGTTAACAGTGTAAAGCATTGTTAGAAGGTGTGTTGCATTTCTGTTTAAATTCTGTAGTTTGAAAGATAAGTACTTTCTTCGGAAGTATACTTATTTTTTAAGAAGGTTGCCATAGAAACGCACATGCGTTTTTCTCAGAAGATGAGCACTGGTTCCTAACAGTGTAAAGCATTGTTAGCACGGAATGGTGTGTTGCATTTCTGTTCAAATGCTGTAGTTTGAAAGATAAGCACTTTCCTTTGAAAGTATACGTATTTTTTTAGAAGGTTGAGTTAGAAACGCAAATGCGTTTTTCTCAAAAGATGAGCACTTGCTTCTAACATTGTAAAGCATTGTTAGGATGGACTGGAATATTGCTTTTCTGTCTACATGCTGTACTTTGAAAGATAAGCATTTCTGTCTAAATGCTTTAGTTGAAATTGAAGCACTTTCCTTTGAAAGTGTACTTATTTCTTTAGAAACTTGAGATAGAAACACACATGCATTTCTCTCAAAAGAGAAACACTTGCAACTATCAGTGTAAAGCATTGTTAGCAGGGAATGGTGTGTTGCATTTCTATTCAAATGCTGCAGTTTAAAAGACAAACTCTTTCTTTTTAAAGTATACGTATTTTTTTGGAAGGTTGAGATAGAAACGCACATGCGTTTTTCTAAAGAGGAGCACTTGCTTCTAACAGTGTAAAGCATTGTTAGAATGGACTGGAGTATTGCTTTTCTGTCTACATGCTGTACTTTGAAAGATAAGCATTTCTGTCTAAATGCTTAGGTTGAAATTGAAGCACTTTCCTTTGAAAGTATACTTACTTTTTTAGAAGGCTGAGATTGAAAGGCACATGCGTTTTTCTCAAAAGACGAGCACTTGCTTCTAAAAGAGTAAAGCATTGTTAGAATGGACTGGAGTATTGCTTTTCTGTCTACATGCTGTACTTTGAAAGATAAGCATTTTTGTCTAGATGCTTTTGTTGAAATTGAAGCACTTTCCTTTGAAAGTTTACTTATTTCTTTAGAAACTTGAGATAGAAACACACAAGCGTTTCTCTCAAAAGAGAAACACTTGCAGTTAACAGTGTAAAGCATTGTTACAAGGTGTGTTGCATTTCTGTTTAAATTCTGTAGTTTGAAAGATAAGTACTTTCTTCGGAAGTATACTTATTTTTTAACACGGTTGCCATAGAAACGCACATGCGTTTTTCTCAGAAGATGAGCACTGGTTCCTAACAGTGTAAAGCATTGTTAGCACGGAATGGTGTGTTGCATTTCTGTTCAAATGCTGTAGTTTGAAAGATAAGCACTTTCCTTTGAAAGTATACGTATTTTTTTAGAAGGTTGAGTTAGAAACGCACATGCGTATTTCTCAAAAGATGAGCACTTGCTTCTAACATTGTAAAGCATTGTTAGGATAACTGGAATATTGCTTTTCTGTCTACATGCTGTACTTTGAAAGATAAGCATTTCTGTCTAAATGCTTTAGTTGAAATTGAAGCACTTTCCTTTGAAAGTGTACTTATTTCTTTAGAAACTTGAGATAGAAACACACAGGCATTTCTCTCAAAAGAGAAACACTTGCAGATAACAGTGTAAAGCATTGTTAGCAGGGAATGGTGTGTTGCATTTCTGTTTAAATGCTGTAGTTTAAAAGACAAGCTCTTTCTTTTTAAAGTATACTTATTTTTTAAGAAGGTTGCGATAGAAACGCACATGCGTTTTTCTCAAAAGATGAGCACTTGTTCCTAACAGTGTAAAGCATTGTTAGCAGGGAATGGTGTGTTGCATTTCTGTTGAAATGCTGTAGTTTGAAAGATAAGCACTTTCCTTTATAAGGATACTTATTTTTTTAGAAGGTTGAGTTAGAAAGGCACATGCGTTGGTCTCTAAAGACAAGCACTTGCTTCCAACATTGTAAAGCATTGTTAGAATGGACTGGAGTATTGCTTTTCTGTCTACATGCTGTACTTTGAAAGATAAGCATTTCTGTCTAAATGCTTTAGTTGAAATTGAAGCACTTTCCTTTGAAATTGTACTTATTTCTTTAGAAACGTGAGATAGAAACACACAAGCATTTTTCTCAAAAGGGAAACACTTGCAACTAACAGTGTAAAGCATTGTTAGCAGGGAATGGTGTGTTGCATTTCTATTCAAATGTTGTAGTTTAACAGATAAGCTCTTTCTTTTTAAGGTATACTTATTTTTTAGAAGGTTGAGATAGAAACGCACATGCGTTTTTCTCAAAAGACGAGCACTTGCTTCTAACAGAGTAAAGCATTGTTAGAATGGACTGGAGTATTGCTTTTCTGTCTACAGGCTGTACTTTGAAAGATAAGCATTTCTGTCTAAATGCTTTATATGAAATTGAAGCACTTTCCTTTGAAAGTGTACTTATTTCTTTAGAAACTTGAGATAGAAACACACAAGTGTTTCTGAGAAACACTTGCAGTTAACAGTGTAAAGCGTTGTTAGAAGGTGTGTTGCATTTCTGTTTAAATGCTGTAGTTTAAAAGATAAGCACTTTCTTATGAAAGTATACTTATTTTTTTAGAAGGTTGCAATAGAAACGCACATGCGTTTTTCTCAAAAGATGAGCACTTGTTCCTAACAGTGTAAAGCATTGTTAGCAGGGAATGGTGTGTCGCAATTCTGTTGAAATGCTGTAGTTTGAAAGATAAGCACTTTCCTTTGTAAGGATACTTATTTTTTTAGAAGGTTGAGTTAGAAAGGCACATGCGTTTGTCTCAAAAGACGAGCACTTGCTTCCAACAGTGTAAAGCATTGTTAGGAGGGAATGGTGTGTTGCATTTCTGTTCAAATGCTGTAGTTTGAAAGATAAGCACTTTCTTTTTAAGGTATACTTATGTTTTTAGAAGGTTGAGATAGAAAGGCACATGCGTTTTTCTCAAAAGACGAGCACTTGCTTCTAACATAGTAAAGCATTGTTAGAATGGACTGGAGTATTGCTTTTCTGTCTACATGCTGTACTTTGAAAGATAAGCATTTCTGTCTAAATGCTTTAGTTGAAATTCAAGCACATTCGTTTGAAAGTGTACTTATTTCTTTAGAAACTTCAGATAGAAACACACAGGCATTTCTCTAAAACAGAAACACTTGCAACTAACAGTGTCAAGAATTGTTAGCAGGGAATGGTGTGTTGCATTTCTATTCAACTGCTGTAGTTTAAAAGATAAGCTCTTTGTTTTTAAGATATCCTTACTTTTTTAGAAGATTGAGATAGAAAGGCACATGCGTTTTTCTCAAAAGATGAGCACTTGCTTCTAACAGTGTAAAGCATTGTTAGAATGGACTGGAGTATTGATTTTCTGTCTACATGCTGTACTTTGAAAGATAAGCATTTCTGTCTAAATGCTTTAGTTGAAATTGAAGCACTTTCCTTTGAAAGTGTACTTATATCTTTAAAAACGTGAGATAGAAACACACAAGCGTTTCTCTCAAAAGAGAAACACTTGCAGTTAACAGTGTAAGGAATTGTTAGAAGGGAATGGTGTGTTGCATTTCTGTTTAAATGCTGTAGTTTGAAAGATAAGCATTTCTGTCTAAATGCTTTAATTGAAATTGAAGCACTTTCCTTTGAAAGTGTACTTATTTCTTTAGAAACTTGAGATAGAAACACACAGGCATTTCTCTCAAAACAGAAACACTTGCTACTAACAGTGTAAAGCATTGTTAGGAGGGAATGGTGTGTTGCATTTCTATTCAAATGTTGTAGTTTAAAAGATAAGCTCTTTCTTTTTAAGGTATACTTATTTTTTTAGAAGGTTGAGATAGAAAGGTACATGCGTTTTTCTCAAAAGATGAGCAGTTGCTCCTAACAGTGTAAAGCATTTTTAGAATGGAATATAGTATTGCTTTTCTGTCTACATGCTGTACTTTGAAAGATAACCATTTCTGTCTAAATGCTTTAGTTGAAATTGAAGCACTTTCCTTTGAAAGTTTACTTATTTCTTTAGAAACTTGAGATAGAAACAACACAAGCGTTTCTCTCAAAACAGGAACACTTGCAGTTAACAGTGTAAAGCATTGTTAGAAGGTGTGTTGCATTTCTGTTTATATTCTGTAGTTTGAAAGATAAGTACTTTCTTTGGAAGTATACTTATTTTTTAAGAAGGTTGCGATAGAAACGCACATGCCTTTTTCTCAAAAGATGAGCACTGGTTCCTAACAGTGTAAAGCATTGTTAGCAGGGAATGGTGTTTTGCATTTCTGTTCAAATGCTGTAGTTTGAAAGATAAGCACTTTCCTTTGAAAGTATACTTATTTTTTTAGAAGGTTGCGATAGAAATGCACATGTGTTTTTCTCAAAAGACGAGCACTTGCTTCTAACAGTTTAAAGCATTGTTAGAATGGACTGGAGTATTGCTTTTCTGTCTATATGCTGTACTTTGAAAGATAAGCATTTCTGTCTAAATGCTTTAGTTGAAATTGAAGCACTTTCATTTCAAAGTGTACTTATTTCTTTAGAAACTTGAGATAGAAACACACAAGCGTTTCTACCAAAAGAGAAACGCTTGCAGTTAACAGGGTAAAGCATTGTTAGAAGGGAATGGTGTATTGCATTTCTGTTTAAATTCTGTAGTTTGAATGATAAGTATTTTCTTCGGAAGTATACTTATTTTTTAAGAAGGTTGCGATAGAAACTCACCTGCGTTTTTCTCAAAAGATGAGCACTTGTTCCTTACAGTGTAAAGCATTGTTAGCAGGGAATGGTGTGTTGCATTTCTGTTCAAATGCTGTAGATTGAAAGATAAGCACTTTCCTTTGTAAGGATACTTATTTTTTTAGAAGGTTGAGATAGAAAGGCACATGCGCTTGTCTTAAAAGACGAGCACTTGCTTCCAACTGTGTACAGCATTGTTAGAATGGAATGTAGTATTGCTTTTCTGTCTACATGCTGTACTTTGAAAGATAAGCATTTCCATCTAAATGCTATAGTTGAAATTGAAGCACTTTCGTTTCAAAGTGTACTTATTTCTTTAGAAACTTCAGATATAAACACACAGGCATTTCTCTCAAAAGAGAAATACTTGCAACTAACAGTGTAAAGCATTGTTAGCAGGGAAAGGTGTGTTGCATTTCTTTTCAAATGCTGTAGTTTAAAAGATAAGCTCTTTCTTTTTAAGGTATACTTATTGTTTTAGAAGGTTGAGATAGAAAGGCACATGCGTTTTTCTCAAAAGACGAGCACTTGCTTCTAACAGAGTAAAGCATTGTTAGAATGGACTGGAGTATTGGTTTTCTGTTTACATGCTGTACTTTGAAAGATAAGCATTTCGGTCTAAATGCTTTATATGAAATTGAAGCACTTTCCTTTGAAAGTGTACTTATTTCTTCAGAAACTTGAGATAGAAACACACAAACGTTTCTCTCAAAAGAGAAACACTTGCAGTTAACAGTGTAAAACATTGTTAGAAGGTGTGTTGCATTTCTGTTTTAATTCTGTAGTTTGAAAGATAAGCACTTCTGTCTAAATGCTTTAGTTGAAATTGAAGCACTTTCGTTTCAAAGTGTACTTATTTCTATAGAAACTTGAGATAGAAACACACAAGCGTTTCTCTCAAAAGAGAAACACTTGCAGTTAACAGTGTAAAGCATTGTTAGAAGGGAATGGTGTGTTGCATTTCTGTTTAAATGCTGTAGTTTGAAAGAAAAGTACTTTCTTCGGAAGTATACTTATTTTTTAAGAAGGTTGCGATAGAAACGCACATGCCTTTTTCTCAAAAGATGAGCACTGGTTCCTAACAGTGTAAAGCATTGTTAGCAGGGAATGGTGTGTTGCATTTCTGTTCAAATGCTGTAGTTTTTTTTTTCTTTTTTATGTGATACAGGTCAGATGTCAAGCTAGAATTTATTTTTTTTTATTATTTTTTTTATATTTAAAAATTTCCATCTCCTTCCTTCCTCCTCCTGCCTCCCTCCTCTTCTCCTCCCCCTTCCCTCCCCTCATTCTTCCCCTTCCCTCCACTCCGCTCCACCCATACCTCCCCTCCCTCCCTTTCAAGGCCAAGGAGCCATCAGGGTTCCCCACTCTATGCTAAGACCAAGGTCCTCCCAACTCCCCCCAGGTCCAGGAAGGTGATCGACCAAGCTGAGAAGGCTCCCACAGAGCCCGTCCATGCAGAAGAATCAGAGCCCAGAGCCATTGTCCTTTGCTTCTCAGTCAGCCCCCGCTGTTGGCCACATTCTGAGAGACGGGTTTGCTCGCATGATCCATCAGTCCCATTCCAACTGGAGTTGGTGATCTCCCATTAGTTCTGTCCCACCGTCTCCATGAGTGAACGCACCCCTCTCGTTCCTGACTTTCTCCCTCAAGTTCTCGCTCCTTCTGCTCCTCATCAGGACCTTGGGAGCTCAGTCCAGTGCTCCAATGTGGGGCTCAGTCACCTTCCCCATCTGTCGCCAGCTGGAGGTTCCCTCACGGTCCTGACTTTCTTTCTCATGTTCTCTCTCCTTCTGCTCCTCATCAGGACCTTGGGTGCTCAGTCCGGTGCTCCAATGTGGGGCTCTGTCATTTTCTTCCTCTATCGTCAGGTGGAGGTTCTATGGTGATATGCAAGAAATTCATCAGTATGGCTATAGGAACTGGCCTTTTCAGGCTCCCTCTCCTCAGCTGCCCAAGGAACTAACTGGGGGCGTCTCCCTGGAAACCTGGGAACCCCTCTAGGGTCAAGTCTCTTGACAACCCTCAGGTAGCTCCTTAAATTAAGATATATGCTTCCCTGCTCCCATATCCACCCTTCCTATATCCCAAGCACCCCATTCCTCCGAGCTCCCCCCCGTTCTCCCCTTCACACTTTTCTCTCCCCATCTTCCCTTGGCCCATTCTTGCCCAACCCTCAAGTTCCCAATTTTGCCTGGCGATCGTGTCTACTTCCAATATCCAGGAGGATTACTATATCTTTTTTTGGGAGTTCACCTTCTTATTATCTTCTCAAGGATCCCAAATTTATAGGCTCGATGTCCTTTAATTATGGCTAGAAACCGAATATGAGTGAATACATCCCATGTTCATCTTTATGGGTCTGGGTTACCTCACTCAGAATAGTGTTTTCTATTTCCATCCATTTGCCTGCAAAATTCAAGATGTCATTGTTTTTTACCGCTGAGTAGTATTCTAGCATGTATATATTCCACAGTTTCTTCATCCATTCTTCCACTGAAGGGCATCTAGGTTGTTTCCAGGATCTGGCTATTACAAATAATGCTGCTATGAACATAGATGAGCATATGCTTTTGTTGTATGATTGGGCATCTCTTGGGTAGATTCCCAATAGTGGAATTGCTGGGTCCTGGGGTAGGTTGATCCCGAATTTCCTGAGAAACCGCCACACTGCTTTCCAAAGTGGTTGCACAAGTTTGCATTCCCACCAGCAATGGATGAGTGTACCCCTTACCCCACAACCTCTCCAGCAAAGGTTATTATTGGTGTTTTGGATTTTAGCCAATCTGACAGGTGTAAGATGATATCTCAAAGTTGTTTTGATTTGCATTTCCCTGATAGCTAGGGAGGTTGAGCATGACCTTAAGTGTCTTTTGGCCATTCGAACTTCTTCTGTTGAGAATTCTCTGTTCAGTTCAGTGCCCCATTTTTAAATAGGGTTAATTGGCATTTTACCGTCTAGTCTCTTGAGTTCCTTGTATATTTTAGAGATCAGACCTTTGTCAGTTGCACGTTTGGTGAAGATCTTTTCCCAGTCAGTAGGCTGCCTTTGTGTCATTGTGACAATGTCCTTTGCTTTACAGAAGCTGCTCAACTTCAGGAGGTCCCATTCATTCAATGTTGCCCTTAAGGTCTGTGCAGCTGGGGTTATGCGAAGGAAACAGTTCCCTGTGCCCATTTGTTGTAGAGTACTTCCCACTTTCTCCTCTATCAAGCTCAATGTGTTCAAATTAATATTGAGGTCTTTAATCCATTTGGACTTGAGTTTTGTGCATGGTGATAGATATGGATCTACTTTCATTCTTCTACAGGTTGACATCCAGTTATGCCAGCACCATTTGTTGAAGATGCCCTCTTTCTTCCATTGTGTACTTTTGGCTCCTTTATCAAAAATCAGGTGTTCATAGGTTTGTGGTTTAAGATCCGGGTCTTCTATACGATTCCATTGGTCAACTTCTCTGTTTTTATGCCAATACCAAGCCGTTTTCAATACTGTAGCTTTGTAATAGAGTTTGAAGTCAGGGATGGTAATGCCTCCAGAAGAACCTTTATTGTATAAGATTTTTTTGGCTATCCTGGGTTTCTTGTTTTTCCATATAAAGTTGATTATTGTCCTCTCAATCTCTGTGAAGAATTTTAATGGGACCTTGATTGGGATTGCATTGAATCTATAGATTGCTTTTGGTAGAATTGCCATTTTTACTATGTTGATCCTCCCAATCCACGAGCAGGGGAGATCCTTCCATTTTCTGGTATCCTCTTCAATTTCTTTCTTCAAAGACTTAAAGTTCTTGTCAAATAAATCCTTCACTTCCTTGGTTAGAGATACTCCCAGATATCTTATGCTATTTGTGGCTATTGTGAAAGGTGATACTTCTCTGATTTCCCTCTCTGCTTCCTTATCCTTTGTGTATAAAAGGGCGACTGATTTTTTGGAGTTGATCTTGTAACCTGCCACGTTACTGAAGGAGTTTATCAGCTGTAGGAGTTCTTTGGTGGAGTTTTTGGGGTCGCTTATGTATACTATCATATCATCTGCAAATAATGAAAGTTTAACTTCTTCCTTTCCAAATTGAATCCCCTTGATTCCCTTATGTTGTCTTATTGCTATTGCTAGGACTTCACGCACTATATTGAAGAGATAAGGAGAGAGTGGACAGCCTTGTCGTGTTCCTGAATTTAGTGGGATAGCCTTGAGTTTCTCTCCGTTTAATTTGATGTTAGCTGTCGGCTTGCTGTAAATAGCTTTTATTATATTTAGGAATGACCCTTGTATCCCTAATCTCTCCAAGACCTTTATCATGAAAGGGTGCTGAATTTTGTCAAATGCTTTTTCAGCATCTAATGAGATGACCATATGGTTTTGTTCTTTCAGTTATTTATATGATGGATTACATTGATAGATTTTCGTATGTTGAACCATCCCTGCATCTCTGGGATGAAGCCTACTTGATCGTAATGGATAAGTTTTCTAATGTGTTCTTGGATTCTGTTTGCCACTATTTTATTGAGAATTTTTGCGTCAATGTTCATGAGGGAGATTGGCCTGTAATTCTCTTTCTTGGTTGAGTCTTTGTGTGGTTTAGGTATCAGGGTAACTGTAGCTTCATAGGAGGAATTTGGCAGTCACTCTTGTGTTTCTATATTATGAAATACCTTAAGGAGTATAGGTATTAGGTCTTCTTGGAAGTTCTGGTAGAATTCCGCATTGAAACCATCTGGTCCTGGGCTCTTTTTGGTAGGGAGGTTTCTGATAACAGTTTCTAATTCTTCGCGACTGACAGGACGATTTAGAGCATTTACCTGGTCCTGGTTTAACTTTGGTATATGGTATTTTTCTAAAAAAGTGTCCATTTCTTTTACATTTTCCAATTTTGTGGCATACAGGCTTTTGTAGTAAGATCTAATGATTTTCTGAATTTCCTCTGTGTCTGTGGTTACGTCCCCCTTTTCATTTCTGATCTTATTAATTTGCGTGTTCTCCCTCTGCCATTTGATTAGTTTGGCTAAGGGTTTGTCAATCTTGTTGATTTTCTCCAAGAACCAGCTTCTTGTTTCATTGATTCTTTGGATTGTTTTCTGTGTTTCTATTTTGTTGATTTCTGCCCTCAATTTGATTATTTCCAGTCTTCTACTTCTCCTAGGTGAGTCTGCTTCTTTTTTTTCCAGAGCTTTCAGGTGTGCTGTTAAGTCACCAATGAGCGCTTTCTCCGTTTTCTTTAAGTGGGCACTTAGTGCTATGAACTTTCCTCTTAGCACTGCTTTCATTGTGTCCCATAGGTTTGAGTATGTTGTGTCTTTATTTTCATTAAATTCAAGAAAGACTTTAATTTCTTTCTTTATTTCTTCCTTGACCCAGGTGTGGATCAGTAGTTGACTGTTCAGTTTCCATGAGTTTGTGGGCTTTCTGGGGGTAGCATTGTTGTTGAATTCTAATTTTAATCCATGGTGATCCGATAAGACACAGGTGGTTACTAATATTTTTTTGTAACTGTGGAAGTTTGCTTTGTTAACAAGTATATGGTCAATTTTCGAAAAGGTTCCATGAGCCGCAGAGAAGAAGGTATATTCTTTCCTATTTGGGTGGAATGTTCTATAGATGTCTGTTAAGTCCATTTGGTTCATTACCTCCATTAAGTCTTTCAATTCTCTGTGAGGTTTCTGTTGGATTGACCTGTCCATTGGTGAGAGAGGAGTGTTGAAGTCTCCAACTATTAGTGTGTGTGGTTTGATGGCTGCCTTGAGTTCTAGAAGTGTTTCTTTTACATAAGTGGGAGCTTTTATATTAGGGGCATAGATATTCAGGATTGAGACTTCATTCTGATGGATTTTTCCTGTTATGAGTATAAAGTGTCCCTTTCCATGTCTTCTGATTGATTTTAGTTTGAAGTCAACTTTGTTGGAAATTAGTATGGCCACACCTGCTTGTTTCTTACGTCCATTTGCTTGATAAACCTTTTCCCAACCCTTTACTCTGAGTAGATGTCTGTCTTTTTGGTTGAGGTGTGTTTCTTGTAAACAGCAAAATGTTGGATTCTGTTTTCGTATCCAGTCTCTTAGCCTGTGCCTTTTTATAGGTAAATTGAGTCCATTGATATTAAGTGATATTAATGACCAGTGGTTGTTAACTTCAGTCATTTTTAGTAGTACAGTTTGTGTGTCCCTTCTTCTAGTGGTGCTGGTGAAAGGTCGCTAGATGCCTGAGTTATTGTCGGCGTTGTTGGACTCCTTGGTTTGTGATTTTCCTTCTATTACTTTCTGCAAGGCTGGATTTGTGGCTGCGTATTGTTTAAATCTGTTTTTGTCCTGGAATATCTTGTTTTCTCCATCAATGGTGAATGCAAGCTTTGCTGGGTATAATAGTCTAGGCTTGCATCCATGTTCCCTTAGTGTCTGTAGCACATCTATCCAAGCTCTTCTGGCTTTCATGGTTTCCATTGAGAAATCAGGTGTAATTCTGATAGGTTTCCCTTTATATGTTACTTGACCTTTTTCCTTTGCAACTCTTAATATCTGTTCTTTATTCTGTATGTTTTGTGTTTTGATTATTATATGGCGTGGGGATGCTTTCTTTTGATCCAGTCTATTTGGTGTTCTGTAGGCTTCTTGTACCTTCATAGGAACATCCTTCTTTAGGTTGGGGAAGTTTTCTTCTATAATTTTGTTGAATATGTTTTCTGGGCCTTTGAGTTGTAATTCTTCTCCTTCTTCTACCCCAATTATTCTTAGGTTTGGTCTTTTCATGGTGTCCCAGATTTCCTGAATGTTTTGTGTTAAGAATTTGTTAGATTTGTTTAGTTCTTTAATCTGTGAGTTTATTTCCTCTATAGTATCTTCAGAGTCCGAGATTCTTTCTTCCATCTCTTGTATTCGGTTGGAAATACTTGTCTCTGAAGTTTCTGTTCGTTTACTCAGAGTTTCCATTTCCAGTCGTCCCTCAGATTGTGTTTTCTTCAATACCTCCATTTCATTTATCAGGTCTTGTACTGTTTCCCTTACCTGTTTGATTGCTTTTTCTTGTTTTTCTTGTTTTTCTTGGGTATCTTTGAGAGATTTATTTATTTCGTCTACCTTTTTGTTTGTCATCTCCATTTCTTTATGGCAGTTTTTTACCTCCTGTTTAAGGTCCTCTATTATTTTCATAAAGTACTGTTTAAGGTCGGTTTCTTCTATGTCTTCTGGGGTAGGGTGTTCAATTCTTGTTGTTTCGGGATGTCTGGCTTGTGGTGATGTCATGTTGCCTTTCATGTTGTTGGAGGAGCTCCTGCTTTGGCACCTGCCCATCTCTTCCTTCAAAGGGAGCCCGGAGGCGTTTGGTGTCCTAGACCAATCTTTGCTGTGATTGAAACTGGTTGGATCTCCCCAGTGCCAGAGTAGGACCTATTCCTTGCGACCCAATCTGAAGATGCCCGCACTCCCTTGCAGGAATCCTCAGACCTGCCTGGAGGCCAGAGTCTGAATCCTCTGGGTGGATGGCCTTAGAACAGGAGCAGGACACCTGAGAACACTAGGGAAAGCTTGGCAGACACAGGGACGGGAGAAACCGACACAAGCCTGCAGAGGGAAGTGGGGGTAGGGGGTCTGTGCTCTCTTCCAGGGCAGGTTGCCCCAGAGTCCGCATTCACTCACCAGTTCAGATGGAATGTCAGGGCACAGGATCAGGGATTCCAGGCAGCCCAGGGTCGCAGCCCCGACAAAAGGGCCAAGGTGGGGGCAGGGCGGGATGGAATACCACACAGCGAACCTGGCAGCACAATCTGAAGGAGCCCGCACCCCTCCGCAGGAATCCTCAGACCTGCCTGGAGGCCAGAGTCTGACCCCTTTGGGTGCATGGCCTTAGAACTGGAGCAGGACACCCCAAAGAATGATGGATCCTCTGGCAGACTGTCAGGTCCCCTTGCAGGCCAAGCAGCTCTCAGACAAAGGCCTACCTTGCCCCGGGCAGTCAAATGAAGGAGGGGACCTCCCACCGGCCTGGGTGCACTCAATTCCAGGTCCCCAGAGCCCAAACAGGCTGAGCTGTGGGATTTTGTGGCCCCAAAGACGGGAGGAGGAGGCAGGGGGAGGGGGGGAGGATTCTGGGTGCACCTGGGAAGGGACAGGGAGAGAGAGGCAGTATCCGGGGACAATAACCCCTGCAGGAAGAGCAGGAAGTGTGCTGGTGGCAGGGGGATTTGTGGAGTGTCTGTGGTCCCTCTCCGGGCAGCTGCCGCGGTTTGGGCACTCACTCCTCACTCACCCCTAAGAATGATAGATCCTCTGGCAGACTGTCAGGTCCCCTTGCAGGCCAAGCAGCTCTCAGACAAAGGCCTACCTTGCCCCGGGCAGTCAAATGAAGGAGGGGACCTCCCACCGGTCTGGGTGCACTCAATTCCAGGTCCCCAGAGCCCAAACAGGCTGAGCTGTGGGATTTTGTGGCCCCAAAGACGGGAGGATGAGGCAGGGGGAGGGGGGAGGATTCTGGGTGCAAGCTGGGAAGGGATAGGAAGAGAGAGGCAGTATCCAGGGAGAATAACCCCTGCAGGAAGAACAGGAAGTGTGCTGGAGGCAGGGGGAGTTGTGGAGTGTAGGTGGTCCCTCTCCGGGCAGCTGCAGCAGTTCGGGCACTCACTCCTCACTCACCCCAAAGAATGATGGATCCTCTGGCAGACTGTCAGGTCCCCTTGCAGGCCAAGCAGCTCTCAGACAAAGGCCTACCTTGCCCCGGGCAGTCAAATGAAGGAGGGGACCTCCCACCGGTCTGGGTGCACTCAATTCCAGGTCCCCAGAGCCCAAACAGGCTGAGCTGTGGGATTTTGTGGCCCCAAAGACGGGAGGAGGAGGCAGGGGGAGGGGGGGAGGATTCTGGGTGCACCTGGGAAGGGACAGGGAGAGAGAGGCGGTATCCGGGGAGAATAACCCCTGCAGGAAGAGCAGGAAGTGTGCTGGAGGCAGGGGGAGTTGTGGAGTGTAGGTGGTCCCTCTCCGGGCAGCTGCAGCAGTTCGGGCACTCACTCCTCACTCACCCCAAAGAATGATGGATCCTCTGGCCGACTGTCAGGTCCCCTTGCAGTCCAAGCAGCTCTCAGACAAAGGCCTACCTTGCCCCGGGCAGTCAAATGAAGGAGGGGACCTCCCACCGGTCTGGGTGCACTCAATTCCAGGTCCCCAGAGCCCAAACAGGCTGAGCTGTGGGATTTTGTGGCCCCAAAGACGGGAGGATGAGGCAGGGGCGGAAGTTTTCTTCTATAATTTTATTAAATATATTTTCTGGACCATTGAGCTGTAATTCTTCTCCTTCTTCTATGCCTATTTTTCTTAGGTTTGGTCTTTTTATTGTGTCCCAGATTTCCTGAATGTTTTGTGATGAGAATTTGTTGGATTTGCTGTTTTCTTTGATCAGTGAGTTTATTTTCTCTATGGTATCTTCAGAATCTGAGATTCTTTCTTGTATTCTGTTGGTTATGCTTGTTTCTGTAGTCTCTGTTCGTTTACATAGATTTTCCATATCCAGCTGGCCCTCGGGTTGTGTTTTCTTTCTTGCCTCCATTTCAGTTTTCAAGTCTTGCACTGTTTCCATTATCTGTTTGATTGTTTTTTCTTGGTTTCTTAGGATATCATTTACGGATTTACTCAATTCTTCAAACTTTTTGTTATTCTTCTCATCCATTTCCTTAAGGGAGTTTTTCACCTCCTGTTTAAGGGACTCTATTACTTTCATAAAGTCAATTTTTTCTCCTTCTTCTTGATTAGTGTGTTCAAGTCCTCCTGTTATAAGTTCGCTGGGTTCTGGTGCTTTCATGTTGTTTTTCAAATTGTTGGAGGAATTCTTGCATTGGCGCCTGCCCATTTCTTCCTCTGAATAATCCCCTTTGGGTCTTCTTTTAGAAGTTCAATTCACCCCAATGAATTAAATTCACTCACCCCAATGAATGATGGATCCTCTGGCAGACTGTCAGGTCTCCTTGCAGGCCAAGCAGCTCGGTGAAAAAGGGCCTACCTTGCTGCAGGCAGGCTAATGAAGGAGGGGACCTCCCACTGGCCTAGGTGCACTCAATTCCAGGTCCCCGGCATCCAAACAGGCTGAGCTGTGCGATTCTGTGGCCCCAAAAACGGGAGGATGAGGCGGGGGTAGGGGGGTTCTGGGTGCAAGCTGGGAAGGGACAGGAAGAGAGAGGCAGTATCCGGGGAGAATAACCCCTGCAGGAAGAGCAGGAAGTGTGCGGGTGGGGGGGAGAATTGGGGAATGTCGGTGGTCCCTCTCCGGGCAGCTGCCCGGTTCATGCAC
Organism: Arvicola amphibius; assembly: GCF_903992535.2. NCBI lineage: Eukaryota > Metazoa > Chordata > Mammalia > Rodentia > Cricetidae > Arvicola > Arvicola amphibius. The sequence goes on from NC_052047.1 coordinate 101,094,504, forward strand.
TCACTCCTCACTCACCCCCAATGAATGATGGATCCTCTGGCAGACTGTCAGGTCTCCTTGCTGGCCAAGCAGCTCAGTGACAAAGGGCCTACCTTGCTGCAAGCAGGCTTATGAAGGAGGGGACCTCCCACCAGCCTGGGTGCACTCAATTCCAGGTCCCCAGCACCCAAACAGGCTCCTGAGCCTATTACTCTTGCTACATGACATTATCAGCTATGCTGGAAGAAGCAGATGCTCTCAACACAGAGACCAGATGAACTCTTCTCTTTTCTATTGGAAAAAAAACTCAACCAATATATTTTTTAAAATGTATTTTTCTCTCAGAAAATACATGGTGACTGCAGCTTCCCCTCCATTCACTCTTTACAGTTCCATATACACCTCCCCTCTCACACAGATCCTTCCCCACATGTCTAATTCCTGAAAATAGAAGGCCTCTCTGGGACATTAACCAAACACAGCAGAAGATACAATAATACCACACATAAATTCCCATATCAAGTCTGCTCAACCCAATAGGAGAAAAAGGGTACCAAAATCAGGCAAAAAGTCATAAAGCCAGGCTTGGAGAGATGACTCAGTGGTTAAGAGCACTGGCTGCTCTTCCAGAGGTTCTGAGTTCAATTCCCAACACCCACATGGTGACTCACAACCATCTGTAATGAGATCTGATGCCCTCTTCTGGCCTGCAGGTATAATACTGTACACATAATAAATAAACAAATAAACAAACAAATAAAACAAACAAACAAATAAATAAATAAATCTTTTTTAAAAGTCTTAAAGCAGACATCTTGGTGCAGACTCTTATAGGTGCCATGATTGATGCTTCAGTCTCTCTGGCACTCCATGAAACCTGCTTTCTTGATTCTGAAGGCTGTGCTCTCTTTTTGTTTTTGACTCTTTTCACTACCTCAATTTCTCCTTTCCCTCTTCCACTGGGCTCCCTGAGTTATGAGGGGAAGGACCTAATGCAGACCTCCAACCTCTATCTATCTATCTATCTATCTATCTATCTATCTATCTATCTATCATCTATCTATCTATCTATCTACCTTTTGTGTGACTGTGACTTTCTGCATCACTTCCCAATAGATTCTATATGTAGCCTCTCTTATGATGACAGCACTAGGTAGTGGAACATTTGGTTTGATGATGTCTAGTGTTTTTAGTTCTTTGTATATTTGGATATTATGCTTGTGTCAGATGGGAAGTTGGTGAAATGTTTTCCCATTCTGCATGTAAGCTTCTTTTTTTTCACAATGACAGTGTCCTTTGCTTTACAGTATTTCTGTTTCATGAGATACCATTTTTCCTTGTTGATCTTAGTGCCTGACTGTTTGGTATTCTGTTCAGGAAGTTATCTCCTATGTCATCACATTCATGGCTATTCACACCTTGCTTTCCCATTGGGTTCAGTGTATCTGGTTTCATGTTGAGATTTTTGATCCACTTGAACTTGAGTTTTTTGCAAGGTGGTAAGTATGGATCAATTTTCATTTTTTTTAATGCAGATATCAAGTTAAACAAGTATAAGTTGTTGAAGATACTTGCTTTTCCATTGTGTATTTTTGGTTTCCTATTAAAAAAAATCAGGTGTCTAGCCAAGCAGTGATGGCACACATCTTTAATTCCAGCACTCCGGAGGCAGAGGTAGGCAGATCTCTGTGAGTTCAAGGCCAGCCTGGTCTACAAGAGTTAGTTCCAGGACAGGCTCCAAAACTACAGAGAAACCCTGTCTCAAAAAAGAAGAAAAAATCAGGTGTCCATAGATGTTTGAACTTATGTCTGTTTCATCAATTCAATTACGTTGATCAACATATTTGTTTTAATGCCAATAACATATAATTCTTATTACTATGGCTCGGTAATGCAGCTTGAAAGTAGAAATGATGGTGATCCAGATGACTAGTATTGTTCAGAATTATGTTCATTATCTTGAGTGTTTCTCTTTTTCTATATAAACTTACATATTTTCATTTCAAGGTCTGTAAAGAATTGCTTTGGAATTTTGATGAGGATTGTAATGAATCTGTGAATTGCTTTGGGTAGGATGGCCAATTTTCTATTTAATCCAAATCATCCAGGTACATAGAAGGTCTCGACATCTTCTGATATCTTTTCAATTTCGTTCTTAAGATATGTGAAGATTTTGTCATAGGAGTCTTTCATTTAATCTGTGAGTTACTCCAAAATATTTTATGTCATTTGTGACATTTGAAATTGTTTTGTTTCCTTAAAATCTTTCTCAGTACATTTGACATTTATGTATAGGAGGCTACTGACTGTTTTCAGAAAATCTTATATCCAAGTACTTGAAGGTGTTTATCAGCTGTAGGAGGACTCTGGAAGAACTTTTGTGGTCACTTCTTCATACAATCATATCATATGAATATCAAAATACATTGATTTCTTTCTTTCTAGTTTGTATCCTCTTTATATCCATAACTTATATTATCTGTGTTATCTAGGAAGAACACAACATTGAATAGATATGGATAGAGTGGACAATCTGGTCCTGTTACAAAGACAAGAGTCACCTAGTTTTCTGGGACTTCCACATTAGGCATTGTGTCTGAACTAGTTGGGAATAGAGGGATTATTGGAAGGTAACCTGATCTGATGCACTGCAGAGCATCTGAAGTCAGTGTTATTAGGTGAGCTGCATTTCTTCTTCCTCTCTAGCTCTAACCACAGTCATGTTTAAGATATATGCTTCTTGGTTCCTATAATCTCTCAATCTGCAGATCAGAAGCACTAGACCAATTTATCTGCAGGCTCTATACTATCATGACAGTTAACCATTACACCTGTTCTCATTGTTGTTCTCATTGAACATAGTTCTCATTGGTTGGAACCATATGACTATATTTAACCAGCAAAGGAAGCTAAACATTTAATAGGTATTTTTAAGTATGGAATATTCAAGAATGGCAATTGGACTGTATCAGGGTGTTTCTATCTCAAAGCATTACTAAGCATGATAATAACTCAAGAAAAGGCTGTGAGAGACCTCTCCTTCTATTATTTTCCAAATTGTGAGTAAATATTTGCTTACACAGAGGACTTGGAAACTGTTACTCCCTGTGGAACTGTAATCTTCTGGGTTATGTAAAGAACTGTGTATTTGTGTATGTGTGTATTATGTTATATATGTGTTAATGTATGTGAAACAAAGGCAGAGACAGATGGACAGAAGCATGTGGAAATTAAGTATTGCAATATTGCATAAATATCAATATAAACCCATCATACATTCATACAGTACTTAGATCTATAGGTGTACACATTTGCTCTGTATTTCAGAAGACTAAACAGTAACAGCCCCCATTGTATTGAGAATGTCTAGTACATATTACTTTCTAAAACATCCTGTCTTTGTGGTGGTTTTCAAACTCATTTTCTTCTGCATGAACTATGTTCCTGCAAAGAAATTATTTACATGGCGAATCCTGGCAAGTGCTTTAATCAGCCATCATGAAACATAATAGAATTGTGCCTAGCTGATAGGATCTAATATGAGAGATGAAAAATTGTATTATTATTTTTTAGATTAGTTCAACAAGGACTTCCCCAAGTACATCTCCTTGGCAGCTTGTCAATCTAAGCATAAGAAGCATGTTCAACACCACAGATGCTGCCTGTTCCCTGTGGACTCTGTTTCAAGTGCTTCATTTTCTCCCTTCAACTTTTCCTGTTTTTATTCCCTAGCTGCCAACTGTATCAATCTCCCATTTTGTTTCTAACATTCTTCTGAGAATAGTCTTATAGATTTAGACTCCTTTAATGTCTTCCAGAATGATCAAACCTAATCTAGAAGGAAGTCTAGACAGTGTTCTTTCTGGAAACAAGCTAGGAAAAGCTAAAAGTCCTTAGTGCCTAGATTATAAAAGCCCTCAACACAAGTTAGCAATTGTCAGGGTAGGGTGGCAGGTTCAAAGGGTTGAATAGTTACATAAGAAAAACAGTCTTTTGTGCTGTAACCACATTATTCCTACATGATAATGGGAAGTAGAGAAAGGCAAATCACTTAGTCATATTCTGGGTGAGTTGTCTGAAGCTCCAAATGAGACCATATCAAGGTTTATGAAGAGGACTGACATCTGAAATCATGGCCTTCATATGCACATTGGGCCAAGTGAACATATGCACTAAAAGATGAGAAACAAAGTTAGCATTTCCAGAATGTGTAATTTGTGATTGGTTGATTTTTTTAAGATTACAATGCAGTTATTTTCAGAAAAGAAAAAAAAATAATCTTTTTCCTTTATATATTGTATAAATAAGAGTACATTTATTTTTTGAAATGGAAATATCCAATTCTTAAAAGAAGTACTTTTTGATAAAGTACTCTTTATCAAAAATGTAAGTAATTATCCAAGTAACTTTTTACCTATGTTACTATATGAAAAGAATTGCTTAGAAAAATGTTGCTTTTTTAAACCTACTACATCTTAGGTAGGATTATCAAAAAGGAATAGACTATATTTAAATGCATAGAAGAATATTGAGAATATTTTTCTTAAAAAACAAGGATTTTAAGGAGCCAGAGAATATCAAAGAGATTATCAAGGAGAATTTGTAATTAAGGAGCTAGAGGTCCTATACTACAATAGGAAATAAAAAAGTATAAAGCAAGGCTACTCTCAGACACCAAAACATAACTGACCATTACCAGCAACACTAATGTTACAATCAGTGTCATCTATTGGCATGTACTAACTGATAGAATATCACCTTCTGCATTGAAATGAGAAGTACTATGAACTGTATTAAGAATTAATATCTACTGAAGAATGATTTATGTGTATACAGAGTTTAAGAAATCATCACATACATTATACTGATTTTGTTTCCTTTCATGCAAATAAACTTAGTTTCCTGCTTATTACCCAAACCAAATTATTTTACCCAAACTTATAACCCAAACAAAACTATTTAGCTTGATTAAACAGTTACACTGGTATTATTACACCAAACAATTCTTTATGAACTAAAAGAAAACCATTAGACTAAACTCACCTCTGCAATATCAGATTTTAAAATCACATTATTTCCACATCATTTGCAATGTGCTTTGGTAAGACATAACAGACTACTCTACCATCCACCACCCAGGATTATGTACTGTGTTTGGGGATAAACAGGCTCAGTGTCTTGTGTTGTTCTCAGCATACAACAAGCATTGGATAAATAGAGTGAATAAATTCTGATTTAAAATGTAGAGCTGTATGAACGAAATTTTAGGAAATTATCAGGATGCAACATACATGAAGCTAAATCTCCCCTTCCACTGGACAGTGTTCTGTCTGTTCACAGTAACGTTGAAAATACTATTAGTGGATTGGGAAGCCAAGATTGAGTCCAAAGAATCAAATTTAAATTGTATTGGTCACCCAAAAACGTACTATTCATTCAAATACAAGTATGGTAACTGTTGGATTATTTTAAGTCCCGGGGAGGAAAATACCAGGGCGGTTTCGATGTATCTACATTAGTGCACAACCTTCACAGAGTTGTGAGTAGCACAAATAAAATGGCACTAACTCAAGAGCATGTGGAAGACAGGTGGGAGGTCAGTATAATTTTGAAGGGAAGTCCTAAATTTGGACAAGTGATACTGAAATGTAAGATTTTTGTTTTGCACAATTTTGCCCAAGATTGGCCAAAATTTGACAGTAAAGATGATAATCTATGTAAAAATGTTACAGGATATACTGAGTTGATAACTAGGTGTAAGGGTGTAAGGGTGTGTAAACACAGCTGAGAAGTTAGTCTTTGAGGTGCTTTAATGTTAAGTAGAAAGTGATTTGCCTTAAATCATACTTATAAAAGACAGATATTCAGTCATCGTAGTCCAGTGACATTTTAATTTCACTTCAAAAATTTGAACAAATATTTTAAGTCCATTGAACAGATATTTATTCTCTTAAATTATTTTTTTCTTAAAGTATTAAAAAACATACTTTTAAAATGATCACATTTAGTAAGTTCTCTAGAACACTCTAGAAGTGAATCAAAGGGAAGCCCATAAATATATGATCCTTCAGTCTTAGTAGAACTAACCATAAGTTCTCAAGTGAAGGTGCAATTACTAATGAATCCATTTAGTGAGTAGATGAAATAAGGAACAAGAATATCACAAAACTCTGTTACTCCTGTTCTCATCAATGATCACAGTTGGAAAGGGATCAACGGCATGAATTGGGATGTAAGTATCTGTAAATATTCAGGATATCTAATATGCAGTCCCTGTGAAAGTGTCATTAGAACACCAAGGGAGTCACATCCCACACCATGAGAACCATTGATCAAATGCTTATTTTCAAGATTTATTTTTTAATTACAGTTATGTGTGTCTGTGTCTGCATTAAAATGAGTACAGTCACCTCCATAGCTGAAAGGAATATGATCCCTTTGTTAACTAGAGTCGCCTCAGAGCTGTCTGAAGAATGTGCTGGCAAGGGCTCTTCAGTTTATTTGCAAGAATGATATGCACACTGAAATGATCAAGTATGTCTCCAACTTCATTTCCATTTGTTTAAATATAGCCCCAGAAATTTAAAAAAAAATGGTTGCCTAAATAAGATGTTCACAATGACAACACTGGTCGACAGCCCAAAGCATAAGAAGTTAAATCTCACGAAACTATACCCCTATGTGAATACAAACAGGCAAGGAAGGACAGGGGAAAACAAGAGACGTACTGTCTACTGGGGATGAGGCCACTATACATTGTCTAACATCTAGTGATCAGTACTGAAAATGCATACATACTAGCAACATCACTACCTGACACATGAAGCCCATGACCTTCATTGAGAAAAAATAGGAATCTCAATGACTCATTAAAACTTTAAACTCGCCGGGCGGTGGTGGCGCACGCCTTTAATCCCAGCACTCGGGAGGCAGAGGCAGGCGGATCTCTGTGAGTTCGAGGCCAGCCTGGTCTACAAGAGCTAGTTCCAGGACAGGCTCTAAAAATGCTGCAGAGAAACCCTGTCTCAAAAAAAAAAAAAAAAAAAAAACCCTAAAACTTTAAACTCTGATTATGATTATTTCTGTCTTGAAATTTTGTTTGCTGACATAATCAAATCAAGATAAGATAATTTTCAGTGATACAGACAGAAATAGGATGAATATAGGGAACAACCGAACATGGCTGAGACACTGAGTGAAGGGCCGTAGCTACAGTCTTAGGAGGACTAAGATGCCTCTCAGTGTATTATTCTTATTTTGTTGACTGAAACTTTTTGTTTTTGTTTTTTAAACTATTTGGTCTTTTTAAAATATTTTCCTCTTAGCCATGTGGAGGTAGAGCATAATTTCAGTCCTCATGCTTGGGGGCAGAGGCAAAAGGAATTTTGAGTTCAAGGATAACAAAGTTCTAGGACAGTCAATGCTGTTACACAGAGAAACTCTGTCTCAGAAACACAAAAAAGGAAGAAAAAGATTTTCTTTTTTTGTAGTTTTGAGATTACCGTATAATTATATAATTTCCTCCAATATTTAATTCACTGCCAACTCTCTAGTGTATCCATCTTTTTTTCTTTAAAATTATTTGGTGTTTTTCATTAATTTTGTTACATACATATTGGTATATACAAATGTTTTCCTAAATATGGAGAATAATATATAATTTTGTTATATGTATATATTTTAGGGTTTACTCATTTCACAGGGTCTGAAGTGAAATTTTAGAGTCATTTGTTACTATTGTTAGTTATTGTACCCTTTGTGTTATTGTGCCTTGGTGGTTGATTTTATAGTTACAGGAATCATACTTGGGTGGGACTTTTGATTGTTTCCTTCCTTTCAACTGTATATGTTGTTTCAGGAATTATGGAAGTTTGTTTTCAGGTAGTACATATACAGGCCAATTCAAGCTCATAGACCTCAGGCCCCTCCACATAAATAAGAAATTGCATTCTACCACTTGGATGTAGTGCTATGGGACAATGGTCTTGTACCCTGTGACTTATACTGTATTGTTTTAATCAAATGCTGATTGGCCAGTAGCTAGGCAGGAAATATGGGCAGGGCAACAAGAGAATTCTGAGAAGAGGAAAGAGTCAGTCTGCAGTCGTCACAGAGGAAGCCAGGCACAGAGAAAGCAAGATGAGAATGTCTCACTGATAAAAGGTATCAACCTACATGGCTAACATAGATAAAAATAATGGGCTAATTTAAGATGTAAGAATTAGTTAATAGCAAGCCTGAGCCAATAGGCCAATTACTTTATAATTAATGTAGACCTCTGTGTGTTTCTTTGGAACTGAACAACGGTGGGACCAGGTGGGACAGAAATCTCTGTCAACAATGTAGAGTTTATAATGTTTTGGGATTCTCTTGGACAGCCCTTTCCAGACATTCAGAAAAGGGCCTCATATGGTTGATGTTGGAATTTTTGTTATTTGGGTCTTAACTCTTAAATTGATTAATTCTTGTGTAGTTCAGAAAATGTTTCAATTATATCTGTAGATTTATAGCAAATATTATATATATTATAACATTAGGTGAGAGGGAAAAGGTAAATAGTGTGATTACTTATGGTTTATGTAGACATGCTTAGTCCTCTCTTCTTTGTTATTTATTTCCAACTCCTCTCATAAATAGAGCCTCATTTTCTATTTCCTGAGCATAACACTTATACCATGATATTTTCCTTTCTATTGCTTTCTGACCCCTAATCCAGAATTCACATTACAAAGATGATTTTTTTTCTTCTTTTCAGGTGTTTGCATTTACTCTAGGGTATGTGCTCATGTTTGAAGATCTAGAACTAAAAAAAAATAATGTGAAAGAGAACGTTTGAGCTCTGTCTTTCTTGGTGGGGTTTACCTCATTCAACTTGACTTAATACAGTTCCATCCATTTACCTATAAAGTTTTTGGGTACCTTGCTTTACAAATGAAAAATATTACACAGTGTTTTTAAATCACATTTTAAAATGTTTATTCTTCACTTAAATGGCATTTGGGGTTTTCTTGGTTATCAATCTATTGTGAATAGAATGATATAACCCTATCAATCAAGGTATAAATATCTGTGGAGGAGGATATCAGTGTTTGGGCATATGTTAAGGTATAGTATTGTTGGGTCACATGAAAGACTTAATTTTATCTTTTTGATTGTTCTCCACACAGATTTACACAGTGGCCACACCAATTTGCAATTTGACCACCCAGCAGTGAATATGGTCTTAGTTTTACTGAACAGTCATTTATTTACATTAGTTTGGCTGGTCTTTGCTGTTTTGACTATAGTGAGATGATGTCTTGGAGTTCCAATTGCTATGATGGAAGGATATGACCAAAAATAACTTTATGAGAACTTGAATTTACTTTGTTTCCTGAATCATAGTCTATTAAGAGAAGCCAAAGCAGAGGTGTAAATCAAGTGTTACTTCAATTGAGAAAATGTATCTATTAGACAGACTTGATGTTGTCACACAGACTTTGGGGAGTACTTTCTTAACTAATGTTAGATGTTAAGACCCTATTCCATTATTCATAATGTCCTAGATTATATAAAAAATTGTAACATGAGGGCCGGCTTGTTGGGGTTTCCTGTCCCACCCGGTACCCCACTGCCGGCAAGCCCCAAAGAAAATCAGACAGAGATCTCCATAAGTTATAAAATTGATTGACCTATTGGCTACTTATTAGCTCTTGTAGCTTATATTAACCCATTATTATTATCTATGTTAGCCATGGGGCTCAGTACCGTTTTTGGTGGGGTAGGTCATATCCTGCTTCTTTGGTGTCTGGACAGGAATCAGGAGGGAGCTTCCTCCTTCCCAGAATACTCCTGTTCTCTTTTCCCCACCTCTACTTCCTGTCTGGTTGTCCCATCTATACTTCCTGTCTGGCTACTGACTAATCAGCATTTATTTAAAACATAATTGACAGAATACAGAATTGCCATGCACCATTCCCCCCCACCTTTTTTTAAACAAAGAAAATATCCATAGTTCATTTTTGGGAATGTGGGCATAGTATTCCAGGCTACTTCCTGCTGGTTGGGGGCACTGATGATCTTATGGGGACCTAAAGAAAAATTTAAATTATGATCAAGTCCTGACTGGAGTATCCTGTGAGTCTTGATCATCTCAGGCAGCAGTCTTGAATCTGTTCTGGATGTAGAACTCAGACATCCAGGCCATCTGTTCCTATCAGAGATTTTCTCAGGTGGTCTTTCTTGATCAAACCTGATTTTTCTTAACACAGAATGAATCCACAGCTTCTCATTTCCTGTGGAAACAAAAGCAAATTCTCCTCTCCAAAGTAACATACCTTTTGACTTCAATTTTGAAGTCAAGGTATTTTCAAAATAGCTATCTTAGATTGTATAAATTCAGCAGCATTTATAAGCAAATATATTTTAGCAGCTGTTGCTCCTTTCTCAGCATTCAAACAATTCAAAGACAACATAATAACATACAGTATCCAGATTCTCTGTGTGTTTTCCATCTTTACATGGCTTTATTTTAAACTCTAATTCCTTTATTTTTAATTTTTTGGTTTTTTGAGACAAAGTTTCTGTGTATCTTTGTCCTAGAACTCCTTCTGTAGACCACACTATTCTTGAACACACAGAGATCCGCCTGTCTCTGACTCCTCAGTGCTAGGATTAAAGGTGTGTGCCACCACACCTTGAACTCACAGAAATCTGTCTCCCAGGCATTGGGATTAAAGGTGTGTACCACCACACCCAACTACTCTCTTTCTTTTTTATTTTAAGGACTTTAACCTTTTTCTTTTCTCTCCAAAGCCTGCATATATTTTTAAACACACAGTAACTATTTAGAGGTTTTCTTCGCCTTTGAATCTATCTTTACTATACAGTATATATATATATATATACATATATATATATATATATATATATCTTTTTCTGACCACATGAGTATTTAACTTACTAAGCCATATGGGTAGGATTAAAGCCGTGGCTTTGACTGCTGGATCCAGCTCATTCCTTAGCTTTGTGAGACTCCAGGCTCATGTTGGAGGTACAGACCAGAGCCATGATTTTTGCCACAACTTTATGGTGTTTCAAGATCCCTGCCAGCAAGCAAGCTGCAGTAGTGTGCTCAGAAACCACACTCAAATGCTTCATAGTCAGACTGCCTGCCTGAAAGAGTCAGAGTTTGCTTTGTCAGGACCACCCAGAAAGCAGGCATTTTAAAATGGCACAGCTTTTTTCCTGCTACAGCTGAAAACCAAAAAGCATGCGTTCACCTTTTCACCAATGCCGTTTAAGTGTTTCGTGGAAGGACCTCTTAAAATAGCTGCAAGGTTTTGCAGCTAAAGCTGAATAAGGAAGCTCTCTTAAATGAGAGTGTTTGCCTGTCTCTAACAAGCCTAGCAGACCATGAGAATTTGCTGCTACCAAGAAACCATGTGTAATGCTGTTATTTTGTTCTAGAATTACTTCCCAAGCTGTCTCAGGCTTTATATGGATGCAGTTATCCACATGGGTGCCATTCTGTAACATGAGTGCTGGCTTGTTGGGGTTTATGTCCTGCCCAGTTCCCACAGCTGGTAAGCCCCCAAAGAAAATCACAGAGAGTCTACATTAGGTTATAAACTGATTGACCCATTAGCTCAGGCTTCATATTAGTTCTTATAACTTATATTAACCCATTATTCTTATCTATGTTAGCCAAATGGCTCAGTACCATTTTTGGCACGGCAGGTCACATCCTGCTTCTTTGGTGTCTGGACAGGACTCAGGAGGTAGCTTCCTCCTTCCCAGAATACTCCTGTTCTCTTTATTCCACCTCTACTTCCTGTCTGGTTGTCCCGCCTATACTTTCTGCCTGGCTACTGACCAATCAGCATTTATTTAAAACATAATTGACAGAATACAGAATTGTCCCACACCAGATAATTGATGCTTGTGAAATGGAATTGAGAAATTATGATGATTAAAAAGAGACCTGCACATTTACACAATGGAGTATTACTCAGTGGCTAAAAACAATGACATCTTGAAATTTGCAAGGAAAGGAATGGAACTAGAATAAACCATCCTGATTGAGGTAATCCAGACCCAGAAAGACAAACATGAACATTCATTCAGTAACTGATGTAAGCAGAGATCCATAGCTAAGCACTCAGCCAGGCTCTTCGAATCTAGTTGTACAGAGGGAGGAGGGATTAAAAGAGCAAAGGAGTCAAGACCATGATGGGGAAACCCACAGAAACATCTTGCCTGATGCAGTGGGAGTTCACTGACTCTGGACTGACAGCTGGGGAACCTTCATAGTACTGAACTAGGCCCTCTGAATATGGGTAACCATTGTGTGACTTGAGCAGTTTGTGGGGCCACTGACAGTGGGAGAAGTATTTAACCCTAGTATATAAACTGGGTTTTTGGAGCCTATTCCCTCTGGAGGGATACCTTGCTCTGCCTAGATACAGGTCTGGCCTCAACTTGATATGCCATACTTTGCTGATTTCCTATAGGAGGCTTTATCCTATCAGAGTAATCTGTGTGGGCTGGAGTTGGGGAATAGTGGGTGGATCAGAAGAAGGATGTGGAGGGGATCTGGGATTGGTATGTATAATGAAAAAATATTGATTTAAAATGAAAAATACTAGAATCACTGAGGTCACAAATTCTGTGAAGTGTTTCCCCAGGATCAACACAAAGACGGAGACTTCCAGAGGTTGCCATTGTTGTATCTCATGCTGGCATCTGGACTTTGTCTTGTTACTTCTTACTGTGAAAGGAAAGAAGAAGCAATTACTGAAGTTGAAGTTTAAACATCATTTGAACGCCTACAGGGAAGAAGTCATGCAGAAAGCTGTCTTTGTGCCATGAAGAAACCCTAGAAGATGTCATTGGTGAATATGTAGCTCAGTGATGTATTAAAGTTCCAAAGTCTTACTGAAATGGAAACATAAAGGAGTTATTTAGGGCACTGGAGGCTTGGTAATGTGATTAGTAAGGAAAGACCACTGATGAAGCTAAATAATCAACTGCAGGAAAAGTGACAGTATTGAAGGAGTCAAGGGGAGAAGTTTAGGCTATGGATAATGTGACAGGTTCACAGTCCTTTAAGAGAACCCAGGAGATGGTATAGATGACAGAAAACAACATTTTCAAAAGAAGACTCATTACTTTGAATATGACTATCCAAGGAAAACATGGAAAGGAGGTTAAGAAACACCTGTGTGTGTTTGTTACAGAGTTAGGAATACTGGAATGCCAAACCAACTGGGTTACTTCACTTAGTGTAACATGATCCAGGTCCTTCAATTAGCCTGCAAGTTTCATTAATTCAGTTTTCTGGAGAGCTGAATAATATCATGTATATTCAATGTATATTTCATCCTTGTGGAAAATGACATGGAGTTGTATAACTGGATCATATCAGATTTATTTTTATTTTTCTTAAAGTTTTATTATAGATTCCATATTTTTCTTTTTTTTATTTTTATTTTTTTCCTCATGGTTTATTTTTTTATATTTAAAAATTTCCATCTCCTTCCCTCCTCCTCCCCCTTCCCTCCCCTCCTTCTCCCCCTTCCCTCCCTTCCCCTCCACCCATACCTCCACTCCCTCCCTCTCAAGGCCAAGGAGCCATCAGGGTTCCCCACTCTATGCTAAGACCAAGGTCCTCCCAACTCCCCCCAGGTCCAGGAAGGTGATCGACCAAGCTGAGAAGGCTCCCACAGAGCCCATCCATGCAGAAGAATCAGAGCCCAGAGCCATTGTCCTTTGCTTCTCAGTCAGCCCCCGCTGTTGGCCACATTCAGAGAGACGGGTTTGGTCGCATGATCCATCAGTCCCATTCCAACTGGAGTTGGTGATCTCCCATTAGTTCTGTCCCACCGTCTCCATGAGTGAAAGCACCCCTCTCGTTCCTGACTTTCTCCCTCATGTTCTCGCTCCTTCTACTCCTCATCAGGACCTTGGGAGCTCAGTCCAGTGCTCCAATGTGGGGCTCAGTCACCTTCCCCATCTGTCGCCAGCTGGAGGTTCCCTCACAGTCCTGACTTTCTTTCTCATGTTCTCTCTCCTTCTGCTCCTCATCAGGACCTTGGGAGCTCAGTAAAGTGCTCCAATGTGGGGCTCTGTCATTTTCTTCATCTATCGTCAGGTGGAGGTTCTATGGTGATATGCAAGAAATTCATCAGTATGGCTATAGGAACTGGCTTTTTCAGGCTCCCTCTCCTCAGCTGCCCAAGGAACTAACTGGGGGCGTCTCCCTGGAAACCTGGGAACCCCTCTAGGGTCAAGTCTCTTGACAACCCTCAGGTAGCTCCTTAAATTAAGATATATGATTCCCTGCTCCCATATCCACCCTTCCTATATCCCAAGCACCCCATTCCTCCGAGCTCCCCCCGTTCTCCCCTTCACACTTTTCTCTCCCCATCTTCCCTTGGCCCAGTCTTGCCCAACCCTCAAGTTCCCAATTTTGCCTGGCGATCATGTCTACTTCCAATATCCAGGAGGATTACTATATCTTTTTTTGGGAGTTCACCTTCTTATTATCTTCTCAAGGATCCCAAATTTATAGGCTCGATGTCCTTTAATTATGGCTAGAAACCGAATATGAATGAGTACATCCCATGTTCATCTTTTTGGGTCTGGGTTACCTCACTCAGAATAGTGTTTTCTATTTCCATCCATTTGCCTGCAAAATTCAAGATGTCATTGTTTTTTACCGCTGAGTAGTATTCTAGCATGTATATATTCCACAGTTTCTTCATCCATTCTTCCACTGAAGGGCATCTAGGTTATTTCCAGGATCTGGCTATTACAAATAATGCTGCTATGAACATAGATGAGCATATGCTTTTGTTGTATGATTGGGCATCTCTTGGGTAGATTCCCAATAGTAGAATTGCTGGGTCCTGGGGTAGGTTGATCCCGAATTTCCTGAGAAACCGCCACACTGCTTTCCAAAGTGGTTGCACAAGTTTGCATTCCCACCAGCAATGGATGAGTGTACCCCTTACCTCACAACCTCTCCAGCAAAGGTTATTATTGGTGTTTTGGATTTTAGCCAATCTGACAGGTGTAAGATGATATCTCAAAGTTGTTTTGATTTGCATTTCCCTGATAGCTAGGGAGGTTGAGCATGACCTTAAGGGTCTTTTGGCCATTCGAACTTCTTCTGTTGAAAATTCTCTGTTAAGTTCAGCGCCCCATTTTTTAATTGGGTTAATTGGCATTTTACCGTCTAGTCTCTTGAGTTCCTTATATATTTTAGAGATCAGACCTTTGTCTGTTGCAGGGTTGGTGAAGATCTTTTCCCAGTCAGTAGGCTGCCTTTGTGTCTTAGTGACAATGTCCTTTGCTTTACAGAAGCTGCTCAACTTCAGGAGGTCCCATTTATTCAATGTTGCCCTTAAGGTCTGTGCAGCTGGGGTTATGCGAAGGAAACAGTTCCCTGTGCCCATTTGTTGTAGAGTACTTCCCACTTTCTCCTCTATCAAGCTCAATGTGTTCAAATTAATATTGAGGTCTTTAATCCATTTGGACTTGAGTTTTGTGCATGGTGATAGATATGGATCTACTTTCATTCTTCTACAGGTTGACATCCAGTTATGCCAGCACCATTTGTTGAAGATGTCCTCTTTCTTCCATTGTGTACTTTTGGCTCCTTTATCAAAAATCAGGTGTTCATAGGTTTGTGGTTTAAGATCCGGGTCTTCTATACGATTCCATTGGTCAACTTCTCTGTTTTTATGCCAATACCAAGCTGTTTTCAATACTGTAGCTTTGTAATAGAGTTTGAAGTCAGGGATGGTAATGCCTCCAACAGTACCTTTATTGTATAAGTTTTTTTGGCTATCCTGGGTTTCTTTTTTTCCATATAAAGTTGATTATTGTCCTCTCAATCTCTGTGAAGAATTTTAATGGGACCTTGATTGGGATTGCATTGAATCTATAGATTGCTTTTGGTAGAATTGCCATTTTTACTATGTTGATCCTCCCAATCCACGAGCAGGGGAGATCCTTCCATTTTCTGGTATCCTCTTCAATTTCTTTCTTCAAAGACTTAAAGTTCTTGTCAAATAAATCCTTCACTTCCTTGGTTAGAGATACTCCCAGATATCTTATGCTATTTGTGGCTATTGTGAAAGGTGATACTTCTCTGATTTCCCTCTCTGCTTCCTTATCCTTTGTGTATAGGAGGGCGACTGATTTTTTGGAGTTGATCTTGTAACCTGCCACATTACTGAAGGAGTTTATCAGCTGTAGGAATTCTTTGGTGGAGTTTTTGGGGTCGCTTATGTATACTATCATATCATCTGCAAATAATGAAAGTTTAACTTCTTCCTTTCCAAATTGAATCCCCTTGATTCCCTTATGTTGTCTTATTGCTATTGCTAGAACTTCAAGCACTATATTGAAGAGATAAGGAGAGAGTGGACAGCCTTGTCGTGTTCCTGAATTTAGTGGGATAGCCTTGAGTTTCTCTCTGTTTAATTTGATGTTAGCTGTCGGCTTGCTGTAAATAGCTTTTATTATATTTAGGAATGACCCTTATATCCCTAATCTCTCCAAGACCTTTATCATAAAAGGGTGCTGAATTTTGTCAAATGCTTTTTCAGCATCTAATGAGATGACCATATGGTTTTTTTTCCTTCAGTTTATTTATATGATGGATTACATTGATAGATTTTCGTATGTTGAACCAGCCCTGCATCTCTGGGATGAAACCTACTTGATCGTAATGGATAATTTTTCTAATGTGTTCTTGGATTCGGTTTGCCAGTATTTTATTGAGAATTTTTGCGTCAATGTTCATGAGTGAGATTGGCCTGTAATTCTCTTTCTTGGTTGAGTCTTTGTGTGGTTTAGGTATCAGGGTAACTGTAGCTTCATAGAAGGAATTTGGCAGTGACTCTTGTGTTTCTATATTATGAAATACCTTAAGGAGTATAGGTATTAGGTCTTCTTGGAAGTTCTGGTAGAACTCCGCATTGAAACCATCTGGTCCTGGGCTCTTTTTGGTAGGGAGGTTTCTGATAACAGTTTCTAATTCTTCGCGACTAACAGGACGATTTAGAGCATTTACCTGGTCCTGGTTTAACTTTGGTATATGGTATTTATCTAAAAAAGTGTCCATTTCTTTTACATTTTCCAATTTTGTGGCATACAGGCTTTTGTAGTAAGATCTAATGATTTTCTGAATTTCCTCTGTGTCTGTGGTTGTGTCTCCCTTTTCATTTCTGATCTTATTAATATGCGTGTTCTCCCTCTGCCATTTGATTAGTTTGGCTAAGGGTTTGTCAATCTTGTTGATTTTCTCCAAGAACCAGCTTCTTGTTTCATTGATTCTTTGGATTGTTTTCTGTGTTTCTATTTTGTTGATTTCTGCCCTCAGTTTGATTATTTCCAGTCTTCTACTTCTCCTAGGTGAGTCTGCTTCTTTTTTTTCCAGAGCTTTCAGGTGTGCTGTTAAGTCACCAATGAGTGCTTTCTCCGTTTTCTTTAAGTGGGCACTTAGTGCTATGAACTTTCCTCTTAGCACTGCTTTCATTGTGTCCCATAGGTTTGAGTATGTTGTGTCTTTGTTTTCATTAAATTCAAGAAAGACTTTAATTTCTTTCTTTATTTCTTCCTTGACCCAGGTGTGGGTCAGTAGTTGACTGTTCAGTTTCCATGAGTTTGTGGGCCTTCTGGGGGTAGCATTGTTGTTGAATTCTAATTTTAATCCATGGTGATCCGATAAGACACAGGTGGTTACTAATATTTTTTTGTAACTGTGGAAGTTTGCTTTGTTACCAAGTATATGGTCAATTTTCAAAAAGATTCCATGAGCCGCAGAGAAGAAGGTATATTCTTTCCTATTTGGGTGGAATGTTCTATAGATGTCTGTTAAGTCCATTTGGTTCATTACCTCCAATAAGTCTTTCAAATCTCTGTTAGGTTTCTGTCTGATTGACCTGTCCATTGGTGAGAGAGGAGTGTTGAAGTCTCCAACTATTAGTGTGTGTGGTTTGATGGCTGCCTTGAGTTCTAGAAATGTTTCTTTTACATAAGTGGGAGCTTTTATATTAGGGGCATAGATATTCAGGATTGAGACTTCATTCTGATGGATTTTTCCTCTTATGAGTATAAAGTGTCCCTTTCCGTCTCTTCTGATTGATTTTAGTTTGAAGTCAACTTTGTTGGAAATTAGTATGGCCACACCCACTTGTTTCTTAGGGCCATTTGCTTGATAAACCTTTTCCCAACCCTTTACTCTGAGTAGGTGTCTGTCTTTGTGGTTGAGGTGTGTTTCTTGTAAACAGCAAAATGTTGGATTCTGTTTTCGTATCCAGTCTCTTAGCCTGTGCCTTTTTATAGGTGAATTGAGTCCATTGATATTAAGTGATATTAATGACCAGTGGTTGTTAACTTCAGTCATTTTTAGTAGTAGAGTTTGTGTGTTTCCCTTCTTCTAGTTGTGCTGGTGGAGGGTCGCTAGATGCCTGCGTTATTGTGGGCGTTGTTGGACTCCTTGGTTTGTGATTTTCCTTCTATTACTTTCTGCAAGGCTGGATTTGTGGCTGCGTATTGTTTAAATCTGTTTTTGTCCTGGAATATCTTGTTTTCTCCATCAATGGTGAATGCAAGCTTTGCTGGATATAGTAGTCTAGGCTTGCATCCATGTTCCCTTAGTGTCTGTAGCACATCTATCCAAGCTCTTCTGGCTTTCATGGTTTCCATTGAGAAATCAGGTGTAATTCTGATAGGTTTCCCTTTATATGTTACTTGACCTTTTTCCTTTGCAGCTCTTAATATCTGTTCTTTATTCTGTATGTTTTGTGTTTTGATTATTATATGGCGTGGGGATGCTTTCTTTTGATCCAGTCTATTTGGTGTTCTGTAGGCTTCTTGTACCTTCATAGGAACATCCTTCTTTAGGTTGGGGAAGTTTTCTTCTATAATTTTGTTGAATATGTTTTCTGGGCCTTTGAGTTGTAATTCTTCTCCTTCTTCTACCCCAATTATTCTTAGGTTTGGTCTTTTCATGGTGTCCCAGATTTCCTGAATGTTTTGTGTTAAGAATTTGTTAGATTTGTTTAGTTCTTTAATCTGTGAGTTTATTTCCTCTATAGTATCTTCAGAGTCCGAGATTCTTTCTTCCATCTCTTGTATTCGGTTGGAAATACTTGTCTCTGAAGTTTCTGTTCATTTACTCAGAGTTTCCATTTCCATTCGTCCCTCAGATTGTGTTTTCTTCAATACCTCCATTTCATTTATCAGGTCTTGTACTGTTTCCCTTACCTGTTTGATTGCTCTTTCTTGTTTTTCTTGTTTTCCTTGGGTATCTTTGAGAGATTTATTTATTTCGTCTACCTTTTTGTTTGTCATATCCATTTCTTTATGGCAGTTTTTTACCTCCTGTTTAAGGTCCTCTATTATTTTCATAAAGTACTCTTTAAGGTCAGTTCCTTCTATATCTTCTGGGGTAGGGTGTTCAATTCTTGTTGTTTCGGGATGTCTGGCTTGTGGTGATGTCATGTTGCCTTTCATGTTGTTGGAGGAGCTCCTGCATTGGTGCCTGCCCATCTCTTCCTTCAAAAGTAGCCCGGAGGCGTTTGGTGTCCTAGACCAATCTTTGCTGTGACTGAAACTGGTTGGATCTCCCCAGTGTCAGAGGAGGACCTATTCCTTGCGTCACAATCTGAAGAAGCCCGCACTCCCTTGCAGGAATCCTCAGACCTGCCTGGAGGCCAGAGTCTGACTCCTCTGGGTGGATGGCCTTAGAACAGGAGCAGGACACCTGAGAACACTAGGGAAAGCTTGGGAGACACAGGGACGCCGAGAAACAGACACAAGCCTGCAGAGGGAAGTGGGGGTAGGGAGTCTGTGCTCTCTTCCAGGACAGGTTGCCCCAGAGTCCGCATTCACTCACCAGTTCAGATGGAATGTCAGGGCACAGGATCAGGGATTCCAGGCAGCCCAGGGTCCCAGCCCAGACAAAATGGCCATGGTGGGGGCACGGCGGGATGGAATACCACACAGTGAACCTGGCAGCACAATCTGAAGGAGCCCGCACCCCTCCGCAGGAATCCTCAGACCTGCCTGGAGGCCAGAGTCTGACCCCTTTGGGTGGATGGCCTTAGAACAGGAGCAGGACACCTGAGAACACTAGGGAAAACTTGGGAGACACAGGGACGCCGAGAAACCGACACAAGCCTGCAGAGGGAAGTGGGGGTAGGGGGTCTGTGCTCTCTTCCAGGGCAGGTTGCCCCAGAGTCCACATTCACTCACCAGTTCAGATGGAATGTCAGGGCACAGGATCAGGGATTCCAGGCAGCCCAGGGTAGCAGCCCAGACAAAAGGGCCAAGGTGTGGGCAGGGCGGGATGGAATACCACACAGCGAACCTGGCAGCACAATCTGAAGAAGCCCACACTCCCTTGCAGGAATCCTCAGACCTGCCTGGAGGCCAGAGTCTGACTCCTCTGGGTGGATGGCCTTAGAACAGGAGCAGGACACCTGAGAACACTAGGGAAAACTTGGGAGACACAGGGACGCCAAGAAACCGACACAAGCCTGCAGAGGGAAGTGGGGGTAGGGGGTCTGTGCTCTCTTCCAGGACAGGTTGCCCCAGAGTCCGCATTCACTCACCAGTTCAGATGGAATGTCAGGGCACAGGATCAGGGATTCCAGGCAGCCCAGGGTCCCAGCCCAGACAAAATGGCCAAGGTGGGGGCACGGCGGGATGGAATACCACACAGTGAACCTGGCAGCACAATCTGAAGGAGCCCGCACCCGTCCGCAGGAATCCTCAGACCTGCCTGGAGGCCAGAGTCTGACCCCTTTGGGTGGATGGCCTTAGAACAGGAGCAGGACACCTGAGAACACTAGGGAAAACTTGGGAGACACAGGGACGCCGAGAAACCGACACAAGCCTTCAGAGGGAAGTGGGGGTAGGGGGTCTGTGCTCTCTTCCAGGGCAGGTTGCCCCAGAGTCCACATTCACTCACCAGTTCAGATGGAATGTCAGGGCACAGGATCAGGGATTCCAGGCAGCCCAGGGTAGCAGCCCAGACAAAAGGGCCAAGGTGTGGGCAGGGCGGGATGGAATACCACACAGCGAACCTGGCAGCACAATCTGAAGAAGCCCACACTCCCTTGCAGGAATCCTCAGACCTGCCTGGAGGCCAGAGTCTGACTCCTCTGGGTGGATGGCCTTAGAACAGGAGCAGGACACCTGAGAACACTAGGGAAAACTTGGGAGACACAGGGACGCCAAGAAACCGACACAAGCCTGCAGAGGGAAGTGGGGGTAGGGGGTCTGTGCTCTCTTCCAGGACAGGTTGCCCCAGAGTCCGCATTCACTCACCAGTTCAGATGGAATGTCAGGGCACAGGATCAGGGATTCCAGGCAGCCCAGGGTCCCAGCCCAGACAAAATGGCCAAGGTGGGGGCACGGCGGGATGGAATACCACACAGTGAACCTGGCAGCACAATCTGAAGGAGCCCGCACCCGTCCGCAGGAATCCTCAGACCTGCCTGGAGGCCAGAGTCTGACCCCTTTGGGTGGATGGCCTTAGAACAGGAGCAGGACACCTGAGAACACTAGGGAAAACTTGGGAGACACAGGGACGCCGAGAAACCGACACAAGCCTTCAGAGGGAAGTGGGGGTAGGGGGTCTGTGCTCTCTTCCAGGGCAGGTTGCCCCAGGGTCCGCATTCACTCACCAGTTCAGATGGAATGTCAGGGCACAGCAGATTCCATATTTTTCATATTTAAAAAGAACTCACAAATCAGTGAGATTTAAATATAATATTGCTTTCAAACATAACCAAAAATACAATGTGATTGAGATATTCTGATTACTAAATACATTTACAAATAAATTATATGATAAAGATAGATTAACCTATAAAATTTCTACATTTGAAGAATTAGTTTAAATGATCTTGATAGATTTTAGCCAAACCACTTTAAATTTCCTAAAATGTCATTACCAGGATATTTCATTTTACCTATGTTTATTAACATTATATGCCTTTTATATCTTACAATACACATTAGATGACAGTTTATATTATTTTAGAGTAACTTGAAAGGATATTAGGTAAAAAGACGTATTTTTTAAAATCGCATTTTTTATTTCATTTTACATTCCAACCACAGTTTTTCTCCAATCCCCTTCCCACCCCTTTACCTTCCCCCAGCTCACCCCCATCCACTCCTCCCAATGGGTAAGTGCTCTGATGGGGGGGTCAACAAAGCCTGGCACATTAATTTGGGATTTGGTGAAGCCACACCCCACCCTCTGCATTAAGGCTGAGCATGATATCCCACCAGAGGGAATGGGCTCCAAAAAAATTAGCTCATAACCCAGGGATAGATCCAGGTCCCACTGCCAGGGACTCTCAGATAGCCCAAACTTCAATTCCTATGTCTACCACATATGGTTAGTCTAGGTCAGCCACATGGAGGCTCCACAGATACTGTTCTAATGTTCATGCTTCCATGAACTTGGTTTAGCTGTCTCTGTAGATTTCTCCATCATGATCTTAAAACCTCCCTTACTTATATATTCCCTGTTGTCTTCAATTCGATTCCCAGAGCTAGGCTTGGTGCTTGGTTGTGCATCTATGCATCGGGTTCTATCAGTTCCTGGATAAAGGCTCTATAATGATAGTTGGGAAATTTGAGCAATCTAATTATAGAGGAAGGTCAGGTTGGGCATCCTATCCACTATGGATAGGAATCTTAACTGGGGTAATTTTTGTCAAATCTTGGGAATTACCCTAGCACAAGGTTTCTCCCTAACCCCAAAGATCTCCTTTCATTGCTCTGCCAATTCATCCCTTCCCCCAACCATCCCCTCCCCTTTACTACCATGCTTGCCTCCTGTTTATTCAAGAGATCTCATCTAACTCCTCTTCCTAGGGTGATCTCTTTGTCTCTCTTAGGGTCTTTCTTGTTACCTGTCTTCTCTGGAGCTATGGAATGTTATGTGGTTACCCTTTGTTTTACGACTATTATCCACTTATAAGTAAGTACATACTGTGTTTGTGTTTCTGAGTTTGGGTTACCTCATTCAGGATGGACTTTTTTAAGTTCCACTCATTTTCTTGCAAATTTCCTGATGCCATTGCTTTTTACAGTTGAGTAATATACCATTTTGTAAATGTGCCACATTTTCTTTATTCATTCATTAGTTGAGGGGCATCTAGGTTGTTTCCAGATTCTGGGTATTACAAACAATGCTGCTATGACTAGTGTTGCATAAGTGTCCTTGTGATATGATTGAGTATACTTTGGGTATAAGCTCAGAACTGGTATAACTGGATCTTGAGGTAGACTGATTCCCAATTTTCTGAGAAACTACCACGCTAATTTCCAAAGTGGCTCAATCAGTTTTCAATCTCATCAAACCTGGAGGAATGTTCCCCTGACTCCACATTCTCTCCAACATAAGTTGTCCTCAGTATTTTTGATTTTAGCCATTCTGACAGATTTAAGACGGTATCTCAGAATCACTTTGAATTGCTTTTCCCTGATGATTAAGGACATTGAGCAATTCCTTAAATGTCTCTCAACCATTTGAGATTTTCTGCTGAGAATTCTCTGTACCCAATTTTTAATTGGATTATTTGGTATTTTCATGTCTGATTTTTTGAGTTCTTCATGTTTTGGAGACAGCCATCTACTGTCAGATATGGGGTTGGTGAAGATGCTTTCCCATTCTATAGGCTGCTGTTTTGTCTTATTTATCATGTACTTTGCCTTCAGAAGTTTTCAGTTTCAGAAAGTACCATTCATTTTTGTTTCCAATGTCTGTGCTACTGGTGCTATATTTAGGATGTGATATACAGTGAGTTTGCATTCAAGAGTACTTCCCACTTTCTCTTACATCAGTTTCTATGAAACTGGATTTATTTTCAGGTCTTTGATCTATTTGGATTTGAATTTTGTTTATGCTGATAAGTATGGAGCTATTTGCAAACTTCTACATGTTGACTTCCAGTTATGTTAATATCATTTGTTAAAAATGCTTTTCTTTTTGAGTGTACCATTTTGGTTTCTTTATCAAAATTCAGGTGTTCACAGGTATGTGGATTAATGTCAGGATCTTCGACTTGATTCCACGTGTCTTTTTTATATCAGTACCAAGTTGTTCTTTATTACTATAGCTATATAGCAGAGATTAAAGTCAGGGATGGTGATGCCTCCAGAAATTCCTTTATTGTGCAGGATTGTTTTAGTTATTCTGTATTTTCTT
This sequence comes from Arvicola amphibius, assembly GCF_903992535.2. Lineage (NCBI taxonomy): Eukaryota > Metazoa > Chordata > Mammalia > Rodentia > Cricetidae > Arvicola > Arvicola amphibius. Next base: position 101,118,709 of record NC_052047.1, read on the forward strand.
GTTTTTCCATATGAAGTCGAGTATTGTTCTTTCAAGATCAGTGAAGAATTATGTTGGGATCATGATGGGGATTGCACTAAAATCTGTAGGTTGCTTTTGGTAAAATGAACATTTTTTGCTATGTTGACCCCACCTGTTCAAGAGCATGGGAGATCTTTCCATTTTCTGGTATCTTCTTCAATTTCTTTTTTTAGAGACTTAAAGTTCTTGTCTTATGGGTCTTTCACTTTTTTTGGTTAGAGTTACCCCAAGGTACTTTATATGTGTGGCTATTGTAAAGAGTAGTTTATCTCTGATTTCTTTCTCAGCCCATTTATCATTTGTCATTTCTACAGAAGGGCAACTGATTGTTTTCAGTTAATCTTGTATCCTGCCACATTATTGAAGGTATTTATCAGCTGCAGGAGTTTCCTAGGTAGAGTTTGTGGGGTCACTTATGGATATCATATCATCTGTGAAAAACGAGTTTGAATTCTTTACTAATTTGTATTGCCTTGATCTCCTTTTGTTGTCTTATTGCTCTAGCTAGAACTTCAAGAATTATATTTAATACATATGTAGAGAGAGTCCTTTTAAATTTTAGTTATGCTATTGATTTAGGAGAAATCTCTAAGCTGTTGTAATTCTCATTTCCATAATTACTAAAGACAATGAGCAACTTTTAATTTTTTCATGTTTTTGTTTTTTGAAAACTCTCTGCTTAGATCACTGGCCTATTTTTTCAAGTTAATTCTATTTTTCCTTGTTTCTTAAATTTTGACTTCTCTATACTGATGTAGGTGTGTCTTCTATCTATCTGATGATTTCATTGGTTAATTAATAAAGAAAACTACTTGGCCTGATAGGTCAGAACATAGGTGGGTGGAGTAGACAGAACAGAATGCTGGGAAGAAGGGAAGTGAGTCAGATGCAATGAAGCTCCGACCCAAGATGGACATAGGCTAGAATCTTCCCGTAAGCCACCCCTCGTGGTGCTACACACATTACTAAATATGGGTTAATCAAAATGTGAGAGTTAGTCAGTAAGAGGCTGAAGCTAATGGGCCAAGCAGTGTTTAAAAGAATACAGTTTCCATGTAATTATTTCAGGTGTAAAGCTAGCCGGGTGGCGGGACACAGCCTGCTGCTCCATCAACACTATACAGTACATGTATTAACCTTTTTATCAGTTGCATATTTGGCAAAGATTCTCTCCCATTCTCTTTTCTTCTTTATAACTAGATTATGTTTCCTTGGCCATTCACAAACTTGTTTAATTTGATTTCACAATTGTCAGTTTTCACAATTGCCTTATTTTCAGGACAACACTGAAGTCCTGTTTAGAATTTCATTTCCTCTGCCTATTATCTTGTAGTCTACTGACAATGCTGTCTTCTAACAAGTTTAGTATTTGAGGATTTAAATTGAGTTAATCTATCCAGTGGGATGTAACTTTTTATTGTTAAACACTTCTGATTTCATTTAACTTCTTGTGGTTATTTAGGTTTTCTTTTTTATAGTCTTTATTGATTTTTATTGATTCTACAATTTTCTCTACTCCCCTGACTGCCCCTCCCATCCCCCTTCAACCCTTCCACAAGGCCCCATACTTCCAAATTACTCACGAAATCTTGTCTTTTCCTACTTCCCATGTAGATTAGATCAATGTATACCCTTCTTAGTGTCCTCATTGTTGTCTAAGTTCTCTGAGTTTGTGGTTTTAGGCTGGACTTTTTTTCCTTTATGTTGAAAAAACCACCCATGAGTGAGTACATGTGATAATTGTCTTTCTGTGTCTGGATTACCTCACTCAAAATAATGTTTTCTAGCTCCATGCATTTTCCTGTGAAATTCAAGATGTCATTATTTTTTTCTGCTCCATTATGTAAATGTACCACATTTTCCATATCCATTCCTCGATCGAGGGGCATTTAGGTTGTTTCCAGGTTCTGGCTATGACAAACAAAGCTGCTATGAACATATTGAGCACAAGGACATTGTGGCACGATTGAGCATCCTTTGAATAGTATACCCAAAAGTGGTATTACTGGGTCTTGAGGAAGGTTGTCTCCTAATTATTTGAGAAATTGCCACACTGACATCCAAAGGGGTTGTACCAGCTTACATTCCCACCAGCAATGCAGAAGTGTTCCCCTTTCCCCACAACGTCTGCAGCATAAGTTGTCATCAGTGTTTTTGGTTTTTTTCTTATTTTATTAATTTATATAATTTTTACAAATTTTCACCTCCTCCCATTTCACTTTCCCTCCCACCATTTCCCCTCCTCCTTCCTCTCCAGTCCAAGGAGCAGTCAGGGTTCCCTGCCCTGTGGGAAGTCCAAGGTCGTCCCCCATCCATCCAGGTCTAGGAAGGTGAGGATCCAAACAGACTAGGTTCCCACAAAGCCAGTACATGCAGTAGATTCAAAACCCAGTGCCATTGTCCTTGGCTTCTCAGTCAGCCCTCCTTGTTCAGAGAAACCTGTTTGATCACATGCTCCATCAGTCTCAATCTGTAGAAGGAGCAGCGGAGCTGCATCCCGCCACCCGGCTAGCTTTACCCAAAATAATTACATGGAAACTGTATTCTTTTAAATACTGCCTGGCCCAATAGTTTCAGCCTCTTATTGGCTAACTCTCACATTTTGACTAACCAATATTTAGTAATCTATATAGCACCATGAGGGGTGGCTTACCAGGAGAGATCTTAACCTGCATCCATCTCATAGAGGAGAGGCATGGCGACTCACTATGGCAACTGCCTGAAGCATCTCCCCAACTCTGCTTTCTTTCTCCCACAATTCTGTTCTGTCTACTCCGCCTACCTAATTTTCTGTCTCTTAAAGGGCCAAGGCAGTTTCTTTATTAATAATGAAAGTAATACATAGACACTCCTCCATCACCAGTCCAGTTGGCCTTGGTGAGCTCCCATTAGATCAGTCCCATTGTCTCATGAGTGGATGCACCCCTCACGGTCCTGACTTCCTTAGTCATGTTCTCCCTCCTTCTGCTCCTCATTTGGACCTTGGTAGCTCAGTCCAGTGCTCCAATGTGGGTCTCTGTCTCTATCTTTATCCATTGCCAGATGAAGGTTCTATGGTGATATGCAAGATATTCATCAGTGTGGCTATAGTATAGGGTCAGTTCAGGTACCCTCTCCTCAGCTGCTCAAGGAGCAAGCTGGGGACATCTCCTTGGACACCTGGGAACCCCTCTAGAGTCAAGTCTCTTGCCGACCCTAAAATGGCTCCCTTAATTAAGATATATATTTCCCTGTTCCCAAATCCACCCTTCCTATATCCCAACCATCCCATTCACCCAAGCTCTCCCCATCCTCACCTTCACACTTTTCTCTCCCCATCTCCCCTTACCCCATCCCAGCCCACCCCCAAGTTCCCAATTTTTGCCCACAATCTTGACTACTTCCAATATCCAGGAGGATAACTATCTGTTTTGCTTTGAATTCACCTTCTTATTTATCTTCTCTAGGATCACGAATTATAGGCTCAATGTCCTTCATTTATGGCTAAAAACCAATTATGAGTGAGTACATCCCAAGTTCATCTTTTTGGGTCTGGGTTACCTCACTCAGAATAGTGTTTTTTATTTCCATCCATTTGCCTGCAAAATTCAAGATGTCAGTTTTTTACTGCTGAGTAGGACTCTAATGTGTATATATTCCACACTTTCTTTATCCATTCTTCCATTGAGGGGCATCTAGGTTGTTTCCAGGTTCTGGATATTACAAATAATCCTGCTATGAACATAGTTGAACAAATGCTTTTGTAGTATGATAGGACATCTCTTGGGTATATTCCCAAGAGTGGTATTGCTGAATCCTGGGGTAGGTTGATCCCAAATTTCCTGAGAAACCGCCACACTGATTTCCAAAGTGGTTGCACAAGTTTGCATTCCCACTAACAATGGATGAGTGGTCCCCTTACTCCACACCCTCTCCAGCAAAGGCTATCATTGGTGTTTTTGATTTTAGCCATTCTGACAGGTGTAAGATGGTATCTCAAACTTGTTTTGATTTACATTTCCCTGATCGCTAAGGAGGTTGAACATGCCCTTAAGTGTCTTTTCGCCATTTGAACTTCTTCAGTTGAGAATTCTCTGTTCAGATTGGTACCCCATTTTTTAATTGGGTTAATTAGCATTTTAAAGTCTAGTTTCTTGATTTCTTTATATATTTTGGAGATCAGACCTTTGTTTGTTGCGGGGTTGGTGAAGATCTTCTCCCATTTAGTAGGTTGTCTTTTTGTCTTATTGATAGTGTCCTTTGCTTTACAGAAGCTTCTCAGTTTTAGGGGGTCCCATTTATTCAATGTTGCCCTTATTGTCTGTGCTACTGGGGTTATACGTAGGAAGTGGTCTCCTGTGTCCATCTGTTGTAGACTATTTCCCACTTTCTCTTCTATCAGGATCAGTGTGTTCAGATTGAAATTGAGATCTTTAATCCATCTGGACTTGAGTTTTGTGCATGGTGATAGATATGGATCTATTTTCATTCATCCACAGGTTGACAACCAGTTCTGCCAGCACCATTTGTTGAAGATGCTTTCTTTCTTCCATTGTATACTTTTAGCACCTTTGTCAAAAATCAGGTGTTCATAGGTTTGTGAGTTAATGTCTGGGTCTTCTATTTGATTCCATTGGTCGACTTCTCTGTTTTTATGCCAGTACCAAGCTGTTTTCATTACTGTAGCTCTGTAATAGTGTTTGAAGTCAGGGATGGTAATGCCTCCTTTATTGCATAAGATTGTTTTGGCTATCCTGGGTTTTTTGTTTTTCCATGTAAAGTTGATTATTGTTCTCTCAAGGTCTGTGAAGAATTTTTGGGGGATTTTAATGGGGATTGCATTGAATTTATAGATTGCCTTTGGTAGAATTGCCATTTTTACAATGTTGATCCTACCCATCCAAGAGCATGGGAGGTCTTTCCTTTTTCTGGTGTCCTCTTCAATTTCTTTCTTCAAATATTTAAAGTTCTTGTCATAAAAATCTACTTGTTTGGGTAGAGTTACTCTGAGATATTTTGTGCTATTTGTGGCTATTGTGAAGGGTCTTGTTTCTCTGATTTTTTCCCAGCATTTTTATCAGGTGTACAGGAGGGTTACAAATTTTTTTTGAGTTAGTCTTGTATCCTGCTACATTACTGAGTTTATGAATTGTAGAAGTTCCTTGGTAGAATTCCAGGGATTGCTTATGTAAACTATCATATCATCAGCAGACAGTGAGAGTTTGACTTCTTTTCTGATTTGTATCCTCTTGATCTCCCTTTGATGTCTTATTGCTCTAGCTAGGATCTCAAGAACTATATTGAATAAATATGGAGAGAGTGAACAACTTTGTCTTGTTCCTGATTTCAGTGGAACCACTGGGAGTTTCTCTCAATTTAGTTTGATGTTGGCTGTTGGCTTGCTGTATATTGCCTTTATTGTGTTTTGGTATGTTTCTTGTATCCCTGCTCTCTCCAAGACCTGTTTATCCTATTTGTAGCTATTGTGAAGGGTGATTCTTCTCTGATTTCTTTCTCAGCTCATTTATCATCTGTGTACAGGAGATGACTGATTTTTTTTTAGTTAATCTTGTATCCTGCTACATTACTGAAAGTAGAAAACTTCCTTTCTAAACTATCTTCTTATGATACATACATAGAGGCATAGCTATTCCTTCACTGAAGGAGCCTCTTTTTCAGAAAAAGGAAACATCAAAGAAATGCACAATTGAACACAGCTCGGATATCAAAAAAGCATGGAAGCTCATTGGCAAAACAAATATTTACATAACAGCTCTTCATCTATAGGTCAAGGAACTCCACCAAAGGGATTGGGCAATGATAATATAACTGTCAAAATATGAGGAATTTTACTGAAACTTTGTCATCTAAAATGACCTATTAATAAGACAGAGAAAGATTTTCACATATTCCTGCCACCAACACAAAGAATTATACCTACTGAATGCCAGAAGAAAATTACTGACACTTGGGGATGAATGTACTGATTGGGAGCAGCGGGCTGCATTCCTGCCGCCCGGCTCCCACACGGCTAGCTTTACACCCGAAATAACAACACACAAATTGTATTCTTTTAAACACTGTCTGGCCCATTAGTTTCAGCCTCTTACTCACATCTTGACTAACCCATATCGAATAATCTGTGTAATACCATGAGTGGTATCTTACCGGGAAAGATTCAGCATGTCTGACCTGGTGGCTGGCTTCATGGCGACTGGCTCAGAGAGGAGAGGCATGGCAATCTGTCCCAGAGAGGAGAGGCGGGGCAACTGACTGAGCCATCTACCTCAATTCCTTCTTCCTGTTCTATCTACTCCACCCACCTAAGGGCTGGCCAAGGCAGTTTCTTTATTAATTAACCAATGAAATCATCAGATAGATAGAAGACACACCTACATCAGATGAACACTCTTAATGTTTCTCAAATAGAGCAGTCACATTAAAATCATGTACACAAAAATAAAGTCACAGTCATGCCAGCATTAAAGATTAACAATAAAAGAAAAATACCATCTACTTGAGTGTGTAAGGCATATTAAATGGACTTATGTAATGGTATCTGAGTGAGGACCAAAAGGAAAACATGAGTGGGATAGTGATGTAATTTTATTTCAATTGAAACATATCAAAATAAGAAAAAGTAAAAAAAAACAGATCTCTTATTAAGGGTTATTACTGAAACCAAAAACAGAATTTACAATTTAAAATAAAGAGAATCAACAGCTGCTTTCAAGAAACTCAAACATGTTTCTATTGGAGGTTATCTATGCAAGTGTGTTGAGATGTTAACAACTCCCATATTGGCGATACAAAAAAAGTTTCCCCTGAAGGCTTCAGTGTCAGTCTGAAAAATTATTCCTGCTCACTTAAGTGTGAGGTATTCATTTATTGCTTGTTTCTTAATTGTATTGCACCGACTTTTATAACGTCTACAGATCTGCCTGTCTTAGTATTTGGATGTGAGTCTTCTATTATTTTTGTCCTGTTTATGCTGATTTTATTTATACAACTGAGTTTGGTACTGACAAACTTTCTTTCATATTCTTGGATAGTTCCTAGATGTACATATACACAGCATGTTGTCAAGATTGCATGTTATAGCTTTAAAATTTGACTTGTAGGTATTTCTTCCATAATCAATATTGTGAAGGAAGGTAAGAGATGAGGTTTTACTATACCATTAATAATGTGGTTTATTCCAGTATCAATTTTCAGATGAGTCTAAACTTTTATCACTAGATTTGAACAACTGCTGCACATTTCTAGTGGTTCTCCAGTGTGGAGTTTACAAGGTACCATTAACAAATTATCTAACAAATGATGGATGGTTAAAAGCTTTCTCTCTAATACCAATTTTCTTATGTGTTTCAACTTTTGCACAACTATTAGTGAGGTCAGCTCATGTTGCATGATAGACCTTTCCTGAGAAGATGCAACACACACACATTCATCTAATCTCCCCAAATGGGGACTGGCAACAGAATCAAAAATTAATGACACTGAATTCCATCTTAATGAATCTATAAGGCCTATATGTGTTACTTTCAGGATTATGGCAAATGTACTGCTTAAAGGAGGAAAACAGACTAGAAGGCAGTGGCCACTAGGAAGCTCCACCCATCACAAGATACAGCCTAAGAGCTCTAGATACCCAGAACACACTGCACACAACTTGTACAGGCATATCTACAGGTTGGAGGGCATCCATCCCTTCCTGATGGTTTAGTTCTTCAAAGCCAGTTTTAAGTATCATTACTGGTCTCTGTTTCTTCAGAGGAGTAAAGCATACTGAATTCTGTCAGGTTCCTATATTCCTGAAATGATTTAGAAATACTTCTTTCCTGATTAATGAGTTTCTATTCAGGATGTACTGATTCAGCATCCAAGGAACAGGTGTACCAAAGCACCTTCAAAGGCATCAAGATTTTTCATTGTTATGTTAATTTGAGGTTGATACAGTAAAATATCTTAATGAAAATTTCCTACATTGTCACATTATCAGAATTTTTCCTTAGGATAAACTGCCAATAACATTTCTGCACTACTTGAAATTTCAGATGTCATAGTTTCTCTTGTATGGATTGAATGTGCAGTGATCTCTGAGAACAGACTTTTGGATTAAGCCATAGGTCACATTATTTACTATGAAAACTTTTTTCTCCAGTATGAATTTTTCCAAGTATTCTTACAAGTGAAATGCAGATACTTAGCCAAATTCATTACATTAACATTTTTTCTCTCCTTTATGTATTCTCTGATGTTTTATAAAATTTAAACACTCAGTAAAGCCTACTTCACATTCTCTGCATTTCTAAGGTTTATCTCCTCTGTGGATTCTCTGATGTCTTTTAAGATGAGAAGAACGTGTAAAGGCTTTCTCACATTCGCTACATTGGTAAGGTTTCTCTCCTGCGTGAATTCTCTGATGTTGTGTAAGATTTGAACTCTGTGTGAAGGATTTCTCACATTGACTACATTTGTAAGGTTTGTCTCCCACATGAATTCTCTGGTGCACTCTAAAGTAAGAGGCGCATTTAAAGGATTTCTCACATTCACTACATTTGTAAGGTTGATGTTTTGTATGAATTCTCTGATGATGTCTAAGACGAGAGATGCTCGCAAAGGATTTGTCACATTCACTACATTTGTAAGGTCTCTCCCCCGTGTGAGCTCTCTGATGTACTCTAAGAAAACAGGCATGTGTAAATGATTTATCACACTCACTGCATTTGAAAGCTTTCTCTCCGTGAACTAACCGATGTTGTCTAAGATGTGAGACACATGTAAAGGATTTCTCACAAACACTACATTTGCAAAGTTCCTCCCTTCTATGAATGATCTGATGTTTCCTAAGATTTGAAGCCTGTGTAAAGGATTTCTGACATTCACTACATTTGTAAGGTGTCTCTCCTGTATGGCTTCTCTGATGTAATTTAAAATGAGAAGCAAACATAAAGGATTTCTCACATTCGCTGCACTTGTAAAGTTTCTCTCCTTTATGAATTCTCTCATGCACTTGGAGATGATATACACATTTAAAAGACTTCTCACATGCATTACATTTGTAAGTTTTTTGTTTCATACATATTCTCTGATGTGCCCCAAGTTTGCTTTTCTGAATAAAACATTTTCCACATTCACTACATTTGTAAGGTCCCTCTCTACGATGGAATTTATAGTGGTTTTCAATCTGATACAATGTGCTAAAGCACTTACCACATTCTTTACATTGATAGGACTTCTTTCCAGAATGAGAGCTATCATGTTTGCTGAAACTCAAATATGACATGAAGCATTTTCCACATTTCTCGCATTGGTATGTTTTCTCTATACTAGAGATTGGTTTCAGCATCAGTATATGTTTAGAGTCAAATGATTTACCATAGTCTGTAATTTTGTGTTCCTCTCTAGTGTGAACTCTTTGACTAATTCTTTGACACACATTTAACCATTTCTTACAGTCTTTGTACTTGAGAAGTTCTTCACCAGTGTTCCCACTTTCATCATTCTTTAGGACTGTAGAATCAGTAGAGGCTTCCCTCCTGTTACGACATCCATTCTTGTTGCAGTTCTTTGTAAGATCACTTGTGTTATAAGGTGTACATTGGACAATTTTATAGGCTGTTTTCCCAGTCTCATTACATTTATGTGACCTCTCTTGGATATTCACAGGGTGATAGCCAGTGTGCTGTGATCCTTTACTCAAGACTTTGACACGTTCACCACATTGATGTTTTTCTGGAAAATGAGCACAGATAAAATTCATAGGGATTGAGACATGTTATTTACACACTGAAGAACTGGTGTCTCCTTCAGTTCTCTAGGACAAGTATTCCTGGAATTCCTAGAAACAGAGCTCTCAGCATAGGTATTTGCATTTTACCATTATTACATGAAAGCTCAGAAGAAACATTCTAACCCATCGAACTGTACAGACTGTTAGTATTCTTCTCATTCCTATATAAAATGTAAACCCTAGAGAAGTTGGGACAAATAAGTAAAGAATGTGCTATGTAACCCAGGCTGGTCAGAAACTCACGACATCCTCTTGCCTCAGCCTCCATATTGCTAGGATTAAAATCATGCTGTCCTGTGCTAACATGACTTATTATACAGATGAAAACTCAAAAATAGATATAGAAATAAATGAAATGAATAAGAGCCACAGAGTCCTCACCAGAAATATTTTTCTCTGTTTTAAAATCTGTTTTTATAAAACTCAGAAATAAGTGAAATTTAATTTGATATTAATAGTAACACATTCCAATCACTACATATAATATAATGTCTTTCTTGCCTGGAATATACAACTTCTTTTGAACTCTGCAGTTTTCATGGCTGATAGAAGACTCAAGAAATGACTCACTATATAGTATTGGTTGCTTTTTCAGAGAACAAAGAATATAACAATGGAAAAACATTGAAAAAGTTACATTTACTGACATAAATTCCTCCATTTCTGATAGTCTCCATATTGCTCAGAGAATCTGCATACATACAAAGTATTTAAATAGTAATGAGTAAGATATTCTACAAGAAGAGACTTCTTACCTACAAAAACCAGATTGTTATAATTCTCCATCATCACATCAATGCAAAGGGCCCTCCAGGAGGACTCCAGACATTCCCATTCCTCTGGGGAAAAGTCCACAGCCACATCCCTGAATGTCAACAGACCCTGTAATGGAAAATTACAAACTGACCATGTGCTGCTAGAGAAAATGCTTTCATAAGGAAAAAACTTCAGTAATTATAGATATTTTGTGATATAAATGAGCCATGCCAATTATTCCCAACACATTTTCCATAGGTGGTAAAAATGGTCCAGCAGAGCCGGGCAGTGATGGCGCACGCCTTTAATCCCAGCACTCGGGAGGCAGAGGCAGGTGGATCTCTGAGTTCAAGGCCAGCCTGGTCTACAAGAGCTAGTTCCAGGACAGGCTCTAGAAACTACAGGGAAACCCTGTCTCGAAAAACCAAAAAAAAAAAAATGGCCAGCAGATAAGATTTGTTTTCCTAGAGATAAACAATTCACATTCCAGTATATACATGACATAACAGAACTGATACTGATTGAAGTTTCATTTGATTGGGATGATTTGGAAGAAAACGGCCCCCCTAAGGAATTACACTATTAAGATATCTGACTTTGATAGTGTGCATGTGGACTTTTATGATGATGTGTGCCACTGTGGGGGTGGACTTTGGGGTCTCCTATGCTCCAGCTATGCTCTGAATGACTGGGGTCACTTTCTGCTGCTCGTGGATCAAGATGTAGAACTCTAAGCTGCTTTTCCCTTTTCCGGCATCATGATGGCCTGCATGCCATGTGGAAAACTTTCCTGCCATGATGTTAATGTAAGAAACTCTGAGACTATTAGCTAGCCTCAGTTAAATGTTTTTCTTTCTAAAAGTTGCTGTGCTCCTGGTGTCTCTTCACAGCAACTAAAACTCTAAGACAGGATACAATTCTCTTTTTATCTCAGCATGCAGGAGGCATACAGCCCTAATGCATACATTCAGTAAAATAGACATACAAAGTATTTATATAGTTTCAATGATGTGCATGAACAGATTTCCAATCCGTTTTTACTCCTTAAGTTTCAATAAATGGCTACAATAATTACCAGTTTGTTCACTGTATTGTTCCCCTTCATTCACTCTACTCTTCCATTGGTAGCCAATACATTTTTCACACACACACACACACACACACACACACACACACACACACACACAGAGCCAGAGGCATAAGCAGTTTTGAAAGCTACAAAGGAACTTTTCAAACTAGGCAGACCTACAGGTAGAAGAGCGTTCCCAGTTGACAGCACATATAGTTACAGTATCATGCAGGATGATATTCTTAATATTTACTTCTTATAGGGTCTGAGTTCTCACAAGCAGCTCACCAGCCAAACTGGATTAATCCATTCTACATTTTGTACTGCTCTATTTCCTCTATGGGGATAGCAGGTTTCCCCATTATTTATTCTGTTTTCTGTCTATAAAAATGGAATGGCATAATAGTCTCACCAACCTTAATCTTTTAGGGAATAATGACATAACATTGAGGTCTAGATCCAGGGATATACCTTTAAGAAGTAGATGTTGATATCAAATAGGACCACAGTGTCTCATAGCAGAGAGACAAGTTACAATGAGCAAATCTCTACTTCCAAACACTGCAACTGTTCTCCTTGCTCAAATGCGAACACTGGATACATCTTCTCTATAGATAGAGCTCACCTATGACTTTTCTAACATACTTAGTTGTGATGTTGAGTTGCATGTTCAGTGACCCACCCTTTGTAGAACGAAGAGTTTGAATGTGGAGGGAGAAGTATTGATGGACTAAAATCAGAGTTTAGGGTTTAATGGTAACTCTCTTTAAACAACACATAGAATCAAATATTCTAATGTCATTTTATGAGAATAGTGAGATAAATACAAAATCAGCACAACATGAGGTTAGTGTTATCTGAATTTCTCTAACAGTCAACATAGACAGTTAAAAAACAATCCTGTAAAATCAAGATGTGGTTTCATTATTTAATAGTTATGAATGTATATACATAATGACCTATGTGACAAGGCAGTAAAATGTAGTAAAATAACGATCCATGGTCAAACCAAATATATGAAGCTTTGTGAGAATAATACAAACTCTTCATTGATTTTCAATATATTATTGCTCATGAAATTTGCTTAATTAAACATTTGAGTCATGCAATACCACCTTCTTTTTTTGCTTAGTATCTGAACTTAAGAATCTACATGGATTTTAGGCTACACAGGTTAGTATCATTTATGACTCTCTCATTTAAGAAATTAGATGGTACAGGCTATATAAGTTAAACAACTTTCACAAATCTTCACCATAAGAATAAACCTGGGGGCTGGTGACACACAATCTTCTCATGCAGAGAAACCCAGATTGGTTCTTTCTACATACGGGCCAGGTGACAAATGTGCCTGATTCCAGTGCTGAAGGTTTGATGCCAACCCAACAGAGTGGGGAGGCAGTGACTACACAAGGATATCGTGTTGGAAAAAAATGAACAAAATACAAAGAGAATGCAAGTCTCTTGAAAATTTACTATGGAGCATTGAAATAAAAATATTAGTAGTAACTCCCCTGAGACAAAAAAAGATGATTTTATGAGTCAAAAAAGAATAACATTAACAAAAAACACAGAGGCACATCATCAGTGTAGGATATCAAATAACAAAGAGAAAAACTAACATCCTGCTATTTACATCTCCTCACAGAAATTTCAGTTTCATTGCAAAAGCAAGCCACGTACTTCTTCCATTACATGAACTCTGAATGGTGCTGGCACAATATTTAGGATTCAAGAGAGCGAGTCTCTTCTAATTCTAATTTTCATATATTTATTAGTAATACCAGCAAAATGTTACATGAATTTGTGTGATCACTTCCAAAAGGCGATTTCTGGAAGCCTGACCATCCCTGAATTAAAAACCATATAAGACATGAAACCTTCCCTCTTCAATAATATACAAAAACAGAAGTGTATCCCCTGTAGGATCTGGGCCTCAATCTATTTCTTGGATCAGCTTATACAATAAACTTTTTTTTAGAATTACAGGTTTCAAGTCAATAAAAAAATATATCTGGAGAATTAAGTAAGAAAAAGAAAGAAAGGGATACAATAGATATCACTACCTAAGGCAGAGAATTAAAGGCACACAAGACTTCAGTATAAAAACAGTTTTCAAAGTAATATGGATAGGCCACTGACTGACCTGAGACACATTTACCTGAGATACAGCCATTCTCTCTGATAGCTCTTCTCTGTGTTTCTGCTGTAGGATTAAAGACCACAATTCTTGTTGATGACTTGCATCAAGGTATCAAAACATCAACCTAGAATTAATATGAATGCTATTAAGAATGTCAAATCACACAAAAGAAAAGGAACTAGGACATTTCACACAAGAAGCAGTGAAAGGGGGAGCTGGAGAACCAAACCACAAACCATTACTTCCAAATAGGGGGAAGACAAATATTGCTAATAATGGAACCAAGCACAGTCTTTAAAAGAAACCTAAGAATAATATACATATCAAATAGAGCCCAGTGATGATGAAAATCTCGGAGAAAATAAAATGTCATAAGACACATTTCAGCTACAATTGTGATAACTGACTAAAGGCTATAAGAAGAAATGGAACACACTCTAAAAGAATAAAGGACTCTTGTGTCACAGCTGGTCCATCTGTGCAGATAAGAGGTAAAGAAACAATAGAAGGAACAACGTGAGTCAAGAAAGGTACATGTACACTCGGGTCTTATTTCATCCAGAGTTGTAGGAGTGGCAAAAAGAAAATGTGGGAAGGAGATACTAGTGAGACCAAATGACATTAAACTCCTCTGTAATGAACATGCGATCACAGAAAGCACTTACAACTGTCACTCAAAATCTGTCAGAGCTCAGACGTGCTTTAAGTGATACTGAAAACTACAAAACACATAAATTCTCTATTATATTTTCTATATATCAATAAAGACAATTTCAAAAATAATTTTGAAAATTAGTTCATTTGTATTGCTTCAAGAAGATCTAGGAATACACCTAAGAAAATTTCTAAGAAGTCATTTATGACCAAAAGAAAACAATAAAAATAATAGCAAACAAGTTCCATGCACTTTATTCTGCTTTGTTTATATGATTAACAGCAATGGACAGAATCCATGCAATCCTTATCAGTTAAAACTGAATTCTTCCTAATAGTAAATACGGAAAGAGGGAAAACCACGAAGTTCAAAATTAATCCTGAGAATGTGTGTTCCTGGTTATATCACAGGACCTAACCTCAAATCATACTACAGAGCCTCAGAGGCAGACAGATCTTAGTCCTGTGCATGAGGAAATATGTAGAAAGTTGAACAGAACATAGAGCCCAGCAATTAAAAACAAACCACAGAGGCCCATTTTAGAAAAAATGTGTCAAAGAAAATCCATGAAAGGAGAGACTGTTGAACATTCTGTGTTGCAAAAATAGCTGACTATGTGAAGAAGGAAAACATGACTAAATGCCTATTGATGTGAAAATACGCAGACACTGTGTCCTAGTTAAATTTTCTACTGGGTGATGAAACACCATTACCAAAAAGAAAGTTGGGGATGAAAGGGATTATTTTGACTACCCTATGTATTGCTGTTTCTCACTGACGGAAGTCAGGACAGGAACTCTAACAGGGAAGGAACTGGAGGCCAGAGCTGATGCAGAGGCTATGGAGGCTATGGCTGGCAGCTTGCTTCCCATGGATTGCTCAGTCTACCGTCTTAGAGAACCCAGCACCATCAGCTGAGTAATGGCACCACCCACCGTGGTTGGGCACTGGCCCCACTGATCATTAGTTGAGAAAATGCATTACATCTAGATCTCATGGAGGCATGTCCTCAGCGAAGGCTCTTTATTCTTTAATTACCCTAGCTTGGGTCAAACAGACATAAAAGGACAGCCAGTACAACAGATCCCTTTCCAACTTGGCACAAATACATCACTCTTAAGCCACAACCTTTAATTTATTATTCATCCCTAAGATCTCACATTAAAAACATAAATAACTTTAAAGTCATGCAGTCTTTACAAACTCAAATATTAAAACTTCATTCTCTTTTAAGTACCCAAACTCCTTTAATATCCAAAGGCTTTTAAACTGAAATCCCTCTTGAGCCTGGGCTCCAGTAAAATACTTTCTTACTTCAAGAGGGGAAAATCAGGGCATAGTTACAATCAAGTCAAAGCAAAATCCAATTCCAACATCACCCTACTGCTGCCGCTGTCCTTGGTGGTCATCCCATGGTACTGACATCCTTATAATGCTGTGGTTTTCTGCTGCAGCTGGGCTGCACTTTCACCAATAGCCTTTCATAGTCTCTCTTCATGGCGCCAAGCTTCTACTATTTTGCATGACTCCATCAATCCTGGTTGTTGAAACACCGCTGACTGCCTCTTCACCAGTGACCTCTCCTGGCCTATCACAGTGGCAAGCCTCATCTACGCCCATGGCCACTTTGGAATACAGCTTTACTATGTTCTCAGGAAACACTTCCTAGAATATTTCACTTCACTGATGCTGGTTTTAATTACCTCGAATTTCTTAACATCAACTGACCAGCATCAAGCATAATAGCAAAGCAAAGTGTTCCTTTAGTAGTTCTGGTATCTTGTTAACCATAGCTAACTCTCCAGACCCAGCTAACCAAAAACACAGAATCTCAATTTAAAATAATAAATGACCCAAATAGAGTCTTTAAGCTTTCACTGAAACTGCATAAACCAGACCTCCATTATCTGCACTGCTGACAACACTGAAATCTTCCAGCCTCCCATAGAAAATCCCACCAAACTCCTTATACTCAAAGGCGCTTCTAATCTAGAGTTTCAAAGTCCTTCCACAGTTCTCCCCAAAATATAAATAGGTTTGTCACAGCAATACCCCACTTTGCTAGAACAAATTTGTCTTAGAGTGTCTATTGCTGCAGGACAACATCATGACCATAAGGAAAGTTGCAGGGAAACAAGGGAACCAGAGTGGGACTGAACCAGCTACCTAGGACAGAGAGAGAACAAGCTCCACCAGGAGCAGAAGCCAGGAACAAGCCCAGTCCTGGGACATGGGCAGAGCAGGATTGAGCCAGCGACCTGATCCAGAGTCAACAATCTCCACAGGAACAGGTACAGGAGAGTAACAGCTGAGTGAGTGAGCCAGAGCCAGAGACTGCTGAGGGTCCAGACGTGAATCTGGGACCTTCAAGGGAGTAGACCTAAGCCAACACCCCTGTGGGTCCGAGCATGAGTCTGGGACCTCTGAGGAAGTTAAGTAGGTCCTCTGCGGGTTGGGGTGCACCTGAGCCTGGGACCTCCAAGGCAGTACATTGGAAGCAGAAACCTTTCCAGATCCAACTACAACCCAGGGACTTCTGCAGGAGGAAATCCAGACCAGGATTTACAGATACAGGTCAAAGCAAGTAACCTAGACCAAAGTTTCCCTGAGCCAAAAAAAACTCTACTTTAGGCAACAAATTCCACAGGAGAGGGACTGAATGAGACACCAAGGACAGAGAGAGCCTGAGGAAACAAGTTCCACTGGGGGCAAATCTAAACACTGGTGGATTAGGACTGAGTCAGCTACCAGATCCAGAGTCAGAGATCTCCACCAGAACAGGTCCAACTCCAAGCCAGGGACTTCTGCAGGAGGGGGTACAGACCAGGATTTACAGAAACAGATCAAAGCCAGCAACCTAGGCCAAAGTAGGTCTGAGACAACAAACTCCATGGGAGCAGAGCAAAGCACAGGAGCACTGAGCTATCTCCAGGAACAGGAATAACCAATGGGGTAACTAGAACTGTGACACTGACTGTACCATGAGGAACAACCACCTGAGCTTTGGATTCACAGGCACCTAGAAGATTATTGAACAGAATCTCAGACAGCCCCAACCATACCTATTAGAGGAAAAGATGAGTAGAAAAGGTAAGATCACACGCTACACCACAGAGAGCAACGCAAAACCTAAAGACCCTACAACAGCAAGACCTGAACAACCAAATATGGATGAACCAGAAGAAAATGATCTAAAAAATAACTTCAAGAGAATGTTTGAAATTCTTAAAGATCAAATGAGAAAATCCCTTAAAGAAATGGAGGAAAACAGAAACAAAAAATTAGAAGATATCAGCAAATCACTTAAAGAAAACCAAGAAAAAGAAATCAAACATATAAAAGAAACTATCCAGGACTTGAAAACTGAAATAGAAACAATAAAGAAAACACAAGCCAAAGAAATTATAGAAAGAGAAATCATGAGAAAAAGATCAAGAACCACAAACACAAGCATGAACAACAGAATACAAGAAATGGAAGAGAGAATCTCAAGCGCTGAAGATACAATAGAGGAAATAGACTCATCAGTCACAGACAACATCAAATCTAACAAAAGCTTAACCCAAAATATCCAGGAAATATAGGACACCATAAAAAGGCCAAATCTTAGAATAATAGGTATAGAAGAAGAAGTTCAACTCAAAGGCACAGAAAATTTATTTAACAAAATCATAGAAGAAAACTTTCCCTACCTAAAGAAAGATATGCCTATGAAGATACAAGAAGCTTACAGAACACCAAATAGACTGGATCCAAAAAAGTAATTTTGCCACATAATAATCAAAACACTAAACATACAGAGTAAAGAAACAATATTAAGAGCTGCAAAGGAAAAAGGCCAAGTAACATATAAAGGTAGCCTTATAAGAATTACACCTGATGACTTCTCATTGGAGACAATGAAAACCAAAATGGTCAAGCATTATGCAGACATTAAGAGATCATGGATGCCAGCCCAGACTACTATACCCAGCAAAACTGTCAATCACCATAGAAGGACAAAACAAGGTATTCCATAACAAATCTAGATTTCACCAATACCTAGCCACAAACCCAGCCCTACACAAAATACTAGAAGGAAAACTCCAACCCAAGAAAGATGGCTACACCAACAAAACACAGACAATTGATGATCTCATTACAGCAAATCCCAAAGAAGAAAAGAATGCACAAATTAACATCACCAACAATGAAAACTAAATTTAAAAGGAGATAGAAACCACTGATCATTAATATCCCTTAATGTAAATGGACTCAACTCACTTATAAAAAAGGCACAGACTAACAGATTGGATACAAAAACAGAATCAATCCATCCTTCTGCATACAAGAAACACATCTTAACATCAAAGACAGACATCTTCTTAGAGTAAAGGGTTGGGAAAAATATACCAATCAAATGGACCAAAGAAACAAGCAGGTGTAGCTATCCTAATATCTAACAAAATAGACCTCAAGCTAAAATCAGCCAAAAGAAACAAAGAAGGTCATTTCATATTAGCCACAGAAAAAATCTACCAAGAGGAAATTTCAATACTCAACATCTATGTCTTAAAGAAAAGGGCACCCTCATATGTCAAAGAAACACTTCTAAAACTTAAATCATATACTAAACCCCATACACTAACAGTGGGAGACTTCAACACTGCCCTCTCACCACTGGGCAGGTCAGTCAAAAAATGAACAGAGAAATAAGAAAACTAACAAACGTTATGACTCAAATGGACTTAACAGACATCTAGAGAATACTCCATCCAAACAGAAAAGAATATACCTTCTTCTCAGCACATCATGGAACCTTCTCAAAAATTGACCACATACTCAGTAACAAAACAAACCTCAACAAATACAAAAAAAATGGTATAACCCAATGTACCTTATCAGATCACCATGCTTTAAAATTAGAAGTCAACAGCAATACTAATTCCAGAAAACCCACAAACACATGGAAATTAAACAGTGCTCACCTGAATCATCAATGGGTCAAGGAAGAAATAAAGGCAGAAATTAAAGACTTCCTAAAATTCAATGAAAATGACCACACAACATACCCAAATTTATGGGACACAATGAAAGCAGTGTTTAGAGGCAAGTTCATAGCACTAAACACCTACATAAAAAAGCTGAAAAAAAATCCCACACTAGTGAATTAACAGAACATTTGAAAACTTTAGAACAAAAAGAAGAAAACTCACCTAAGAGAACTAGATGGCAGGAAATAATCAAATTGAGAGCTGAAATCAACAAAATAGAAACAAAAAAACAATACAAATAATCAATGAGACAAAGAGTTGGTTCTTTGAGAAAATTAACAAAATAGACAAACTTTTATCCAAACTAACCAAAAGGCAGAGAGAGAATATCCAAATAAACAAAATCAGAAATGAAAAGGGGGACATAACAACAGACATGGAGAAAATATAGAGGATCATCAGGTCATATTTTGAAAACCTGTAGTCCACAAAATTGGAAAACTTAAAAGAAATGGACAACTTTATGATTAAATATCACTTATCAAAATTAAATCAAGACCAGATAAGCAAATTAAACAGACCTCTAACTGCTGAAGAAATAGAAACAGTCATGAAAATTCTCCCAATAAAAAAAAAGCCCAGAACCAGATAGTTTCAGCTCAGAATTCTACAAGACTTTCAAAGAACTAATACCAATACTCCCCAAATCATTCCACAAATAGAAACAGAGGAAACACTACCAAACTCTTTTTATGAGGCTACAATTATTCTGATACCCAAACCACAGAAGGACATTACTAAGAAAGAGAATTACAGACCAATCTCACTCATGAACATTGATGCAAAAATACTAAATAAAATGTTGGCAAATCGAATCCAAGAACATATCAGGACCATCATCCACCATGATCAAGTCAACTTCATACCACAGATGCAGGGATAGTTCAACATATGAAAATCTGTCAATGTAATCCACCATATAAACAAGCTGAAAAATAAAAATCACATGATCATCTCATTAGATGCTGAAAAGCTTTTGACAAAATACAACATCCCTTCATGATAAAGATCTCGGAGAGAGCAGAGATATAAGGAACATACCTAAACATAATTAAGGCAATATACAGCAAGCCAACAGCCAACATCAAACTAAATGGAGAGAAACTCCCGGTGATTCCACTGAAATCAGGAACAAGGCAAGGTTGTCCACTCTCTCCATATTTTTTCAATATAGTTCTTAAGGTCCTAGCTACAGCAATAACACATCAAAGGGAGATCAAGGGGATACAAATTGGAAAACAAGAAGTCAAACTTTCACCATTTGCTGATGATATGATAGTTTACTTAAGTGATCCCAAAAATTTCACCAAGGAACTTCTACAACTTATAAACACTTTCAGTAATGTAGCAGAATACAAAATTAACAAAAAAATCAGTAGCCCTCCTGTACACAGATGATAAAAGGGCTGGGGAAGAAATCAGAGGGAAAAAACACCCTCCACAATAGCCACAAATAGCATAAAATATCTTGGAGTAACTCTAACCAAACAGGTGGAAGACTTGCATGACAAGAACTTTAAATCTTTGAAGAAAGAAATTTAAGAAGACACCAGAAGGTGAGAAGATCTCCCATGCTCTAGGGTAGGCAGAATTAACATAGTAAAAATGGCAATCTTACCAAAAGCAATCTACAGATTCAACACAATGCCCATCAAAATCCCAGCAAAATTTTTCCCAGACCTCAAAAGAATAATAGTCAACTTCATTTGGAAAAGCAAAAAAACCCAGGATAGCCAAAACAATCCTGTACAATAAAAGAACTTCTGAAGGCATTACAATCCCTGACTTCAAACTCTACTACAGAGCTACAGTACTGAAAACAGCCTGGTGTTGGCATAAGAGCAGACAGGAAGACCAAGGGAACAGAACAGAAGACCTGGATATTAATCCACACACCTTCAAACACCTAATTTTTGACAAAGAAGCAAAAAATATCAAATGGAAAAAAAGATAGCATATTTAACAAGTGGTGCTGGCATAACTGGATATCAAAATGTAGAAGAATGAAAAGAGACCCATATCTATCACTATGCATAAAACTGAAGTCCAAATGGATCAAAGACCTTAACATAAAGCCAGCCACACTGAACCTTATAGAAAAAGTGTGAAGTACGCTTGAATGGATTGGCACAAGAGACCACTTCCTAAATATAACCCCAGCAGCACAGACACTGAGAGAAACAATTAATAAATGGGACCTCCTGAAACCGAAAAGCTTCTGTAAAGCAAAGGACATGGTCAACAAGACAAAATGACAGCCTACAGAATGGAAAAAGATCTTCACTAACCCCACATCAGATAGAGGTCTGATCTCCAAAATATACAAAGAATTCAAGAAATTGGACACCAAACGGTCACATAATCCAATAAAAAAAAATGGAGTACAGACCTAAACAGAGAACTCTCAACAGAGGAATCTAAAATGGCTGAAAGACACTTAAGGCAATGTTCAACATCCTTAGTCATCAGAAATGCAAATCAAAACAACTCTGAGATTCCATCTTACACCTGTAAGAATGGCCAAGAGCAGAAACACTGATGACAACTTATGCTGGAGATGTGGTGGGGAAAAGGGAACACTCGTGCATTGCTGGTGGGAATGCAAGCTGGTGCGGCCCCTTTGGATGTCAGTGTGGTGATTGCTCAGAAAATTAGGAGACAACCTTCCTCAAGGCCAGGAATACCACTTTGGGTATATATCCAAAGGATGCTCAGTCATGCCAAAAGGACACGTGCTCAATGACATTCATAGCAGCTTTGTTTGTCATAGCCAGAATCTGAAAACAACCTAAATGCCCCTCAATTGAAGAATGGATAAGGAAAATGTGGTACATTTACACAATGGAGTACTACACAGCAGAAAAAAATAATGACATCTTGAATTTTACAGGAAAATGGATGGAGCTAGAAATCATTATTTTGAGTGAGGTAACCCAGACACAGAAAGACAATTATTATATGTACTCATTCATAGGTGGTTTTTAAACTTGAAGCAAATAAAGCCAGCCTACAAACCACAATCCCAGAGAACTTAGACAACAATGAGGACACTAAGAGAGACTTACATAGATCTAATCTACATGGAAAGTAGAAAGTAGAAAAAGACAAGATCTCCTGAGTAAATTGGGACCATGGGGACCTTGGGGGAGCGTTGAAGGGGGAGGCGAGAGAGGCCTCGAGGGGAGCAGAGAAAAAATGTAGAGCTCAATAAATATCAATAAAAAATCTATAAAAGAAAAAAGAAAAAAGTAAGTTAGAGGGGAATGGACTTATTTAGTTCACACATCCATGCTGATGTCAACACTGAAGGAAGTCAGAATAGAAACTCAAACAGGGCAGTATCCTGGATGCTAGAGCTGAAATGGTGGCCATGGCGAGGTCCTTGCTTCCCATGGATTGCTGAGCATGCGATATTATAGAACTTGGACCACCATTCTGGGCATGGGACTCCCCACTACAAACTGCCCTCTCCCAGTGATCATTAATTGCCAAAATGCCTTACAGCTGGATCTCATGGAAGCATTTCTTCAACTCAGATGTATTCCTCTCTGAAGATTTTATCTTGTGTCAACTTGATCATATGAAGCCAGCCAGTAAAAGCAGTCTACAAGAAATTTAGGAGAAGTATAAAAAACCAAGACAACTGAAAAATGTATTCCATGAACAAAAATTCTGCAAAGGTTAGACAAATATTCACAGAGGGAATGGTAGCTAAGAGAGTAACCTAAACACTTAGCAGGTTTTCTTCTTAGTAGTGATTAATACATCGATGATATAAAATCCTGAGTAGTGTAAATTTATGAAGTCCAAGCCATGCAATACAAAAAGAGAATGATTGAAAAATTATAGCGATTTCATTACACAAAAGGACAAAAAACATATATCTATATTTATCTATATATACACACATATATGTATGTATTTTAATTTTTTTAAAAATTATTTTTTTGATCGAAAAACAAAAAAAAATTATTTTTTGTGTACCCATGTTTGTCTTCCCTACATGTATTTGCATACCATGAGTGTCTGGTGCCAAGAGAAAATAGAAAAGAAAATTGGGTTCTTCAGATTGTGTTAAGAACAACTGTGTGTTATAATGCAGGAGCGGGGAAGCAACCTGTGTCTTTTGCAAGAGTAACTAATGTTCCTCACGCTTGAGACATTTCTAGAATGACTGAAAAATGAGTTCTAAAGGACTCATGATCTTTAGTCATGAAATTACAAAGTCAAAACCAAAGTTCAGTGATTGCCAGCATGGTCAGAATGGCTACTATTAAGTTACAACACATTTAGGAATGGTGGGAATGTGTTCAGTCCCACCACTCCAGAGGCAGAAGCACATGAATTTCATTGATTCCTGGGTGGCATGGTCTATGTAGTTGGCTCCAGGTCAGCTAGATAATCACAGAGAGGATATCTCAAAAATACATTTTAAAATAAAATGTATAGTAACATATGCAGGTAAGGGGATGGAATATTGGGATCTTCTTTCGCTCCTGATGGGCAAGTCACTGGACTCCATTCTTTGTCAAAGTTTCATGCCACAATCTTACCCGCCACAGTTAAACTGAGTTCTCACTCAGCTCCTAAAGTTTTCTCACACAAAGACTTGCATACTCAGGGTTGACTGATACATTATATTCGTCAACATCTGGGAATGGAAACAGCCCAGATTCAAATGAACAGATTCAGGGTTAAAAAATGACAAACAGGAATCTAGGATTAAAATCGATAATAGTGAAAATGACACTGAGTGAATTACTAATGATAAAGTAACATCCTCCATGTTTTCTTGGACAAATAAATTCCATATTTCTTTTTTGTCAGTGTCCTTGTGGTTATAGTCTACAACTCAACACAGAGGGACCTGAGGTAGGAACAAGATCTCTCAATAGGATTAGGAATAAATGAAATTATGATTCTTGAAGACTGGCAAAGACAGCATTAAGAATGGAAGGTGGATCCCATTTGCCCTTCAGAATGAATTTACAGGAGAAAGGGCATGGAAAGAATCATGTGGCCTTGAGACAGAAGAGCACCACTGTGTCCTTCATATGGCTTATGGCCGTCAAGAATGCACAGATTATCAACGGTTTCTCTGGCTCATAGCTTAGGAAAGGGACAGCTTCACTACTGATAATGTTCAGGAGAACACTTGTTATTGATCTGGAGAAATATAGAACACTGTCTTTTATGTGAACACACAATCACAATCTCTGATCTGTCAGATCCTGAGGAAATGGTTGAGGGTCTCTCAAATGTACCATCTTTGCACATATGTGCCAGTTCTTCTAGCTGTTAGAAAAGAGCTGGAATACACTATCTAAATTTGACCAAATTTCATTTCATTCTAGCTGGAAGATCCGGGCATGTATTTAACATTTGTTTCATGCTCTCTTGACAAACAGACATATCATGTCCGTCTTTGAAATATCACATTTTTCTTAATGCATTCAACTTGTTGTCAGTCAGGCTAGAACATTTCCCATCATTATCCAGGCAGACCAAGAACTTGTACTCTGAGGTAAGGTATACTCTTCTGAGAGCCAAGTATTTAAGTAGGAGGGTCAAGCATAATTATGACATTTGTGAACCTCTAACCCTGAACTGAGCTGCTGCTTCCTCTTCAGACTGGAACAGAATTGACAAGGTCTGAAACTGTCTCTGCGCACTCAGCGTATTGGAGGGGAGTGTGAAGAATTAAACAAAAGGAAATTATACAGGAATGATCTCTGTTCCTTGACAATAATACTGATGTGGAGGAGGAAATAGCAACGATGTGGTGGTGTTTGTGACCTACTTGGCCCTTTGGGTACAGTGCTTGTAGCTGAGTTATTTTAATGCTTGCAGCTCAGCTGGTAGGGAGCTTTTGACTCAGTGAGTAGAGTGTCTGTGTCTCAGTAGACAGAGTGGTTCCAGCTCAGTGCTCAGAGTGCTTATAGCCCATTGGATATATTGCCTG
The DNA here is from genome assembly GCF_903992535.2 of Arvicola amphibius. Classification (NCBI taxonomy): domain Eukaryota; kingdom Metazoa; phylum Chordata; class Mammalia; order Rodentia; family Cricetidae; genus Arvicola; species Arvicola amphibius. The sequence continues at coordinate 101,144,123 of NC_052047.1, forward strand.
TAGCTCACTGAGATGTCAATCCTTACTTCTCCCCCGCCCCTTTTTAATCTTCAGGGTCTCTGACTTAGACTTCCTATTTCTGTGAGGAAAACAGACTAAGAACAAGGTGGGAGGAAAGGGTGGATTTGCCTTGCATGTCCTGGCACTACTCATCAACTCCCTGCTTGAAGCTGAGTAACTGCAGTGCTTATAGCTCAGCACTGGGAAATTCCCTTAAAGACTCCCCATTCCAGCTCGGAAAGAAGTACTACAGCAAATAACCACGGTTCACAGTAGACTTAAGATACTGTAATAAAGACACAAAAGCACAGAATCCACTCTGTCACAGCCATGGTAGAGTACAGCTGTCCTTCCTTCCTTCCTCAGCACTTTCATCCATTTTGCTGTGTCCAGAGAATGAGGTTTCTCCTAGTCATAGTTCCATGTTCTAAATACTCTCTCTCTCTCTCTCTCTCTCTCTCTCTCTCTCTCTCTCTCTCTCTCTCTCTCCCTCTCTCTCTCGCTCTCTCTCTCCCTCTCCCTCTCCCTCTCCCTCTCTCTCTCTCTTTCTCTCTCTCTCTCTCTCTGTGTGAGTGTGTGTGTGTTTGTGTGTGCGTGCACACTGGACTATTGTATACAGCCATCCATAAACCAGCATGGAATGTCAATCCTGCATTTTTCCCTCTTTTTCAACTTCAGGGTCAGTCTTAGGTAGGCTTACTGTTACTGTGAGGAAATCTGTGACTAAGAAGAACCTGGAAGGTTTGCATGCTCTATCAGTGCTCATCAATGAAGCACACCATGACAGGGACTCAATTCAAACAGGAATGTGACCTAGAGAAGTTGATGCAGAGGGTATAGAGTAGTGGTTCTCAACATGTGAGTTGCTAACTTTTGGAGTGGCGTTGAATGACCTCTTCAGAGGGCTAACATATCAGATGTCATACGTATCAGATATTTACAATATAATTAATACAGTAGCAAAATTAAAGTTATGAAGTAACACGATAATAATTTTTTAGGTTAGGGATAACCCCAATTATCAGGAACTATATAATAGGGTTGCAGAATTAGGAAGGTTGAGAACCACAGCCATAGAGGAATGGAGGATGATAGCTTGCTGAGGCTGTGTTCTTGTAAAATCCAGAACCACCAACCCAGGGATGGTGCCTCCCACAATGAAGTAGGAACCCCCCATTTCAATCACTAATTAAGAAAATGTCCTTCAGGTTTGCCTAGAGAACAATCTTATGGAGGCATTTCTTTAATTGAAGTTCTGTCTTCTCAGATGACTTTAGATCATGTCAAGCTGATGAAAAAATATCTGTCCTAATAATTATTGTCTTGTTCCCTGCTGCGAAGGCTGAAGTTGACTGTGGCTGAAGGAACTTGTGCATGGAGTAAGACTGCTTGTTGTAGAATATTATTTTAATTATGTAAAAATGTATTACATTTGTTTATACTGCCTACGTTAATTTTGTAAAAATGTGTTTTATTTGTTTACGCTGCAGTTGTTGAATTTTGTAAATATGTGTTGCTGTTTCATTTTACCTACCTAAGTCACCTAACTGGCCTAATGAAACCTGAACAGTCAATAGCGAGGCAGTAGATAGGTAAAGGGGCATGCAGAGAGAAAAAGTCAAAGGAGGGGTAAGAGAACAGGAGAAAGAGAGGGAGACATATAGGCCAAAAGCCAGGTGGTTACCAGAGAGACCAACATGAAGACATCAGAAAAGAAAGAAAGGGAAGAAGTCTCAAGGCAAAACTGGATGAAGAGAAACAGGATAATTTACATTATAAGAGCAAGTTAGACAGCATAAGCAGGAGCATTCATAACTAATAATACGTCTCTGTGTCATGATTTGGGAACTGGTTGGCGGCTCAAAGGAACCCTGTTACAGTATGTGCAGTGATGGCACAAGCCTTTAATCCCAGCACACAGGAGGCAGGCAGGGCAGGCGGATCTCTGTGAGTTCAAGGTCAGCCTGATCTACAAGAGCTAGTTCCAGGAAAAGCTAGGGCTGTTAACAGAGAAACCCTGTCTTCAAAAACCATTAAAAACAAAACAAAACAAAACAAAAAATCCCTGTTACTGCTGCCACAGCTTTCAAGGATGGATTTAACCAGAGTCTAGAGCAGGAAAAATGGAGGGATGTTAGGAACACAGAGAACACAGGAAGATCGGCCAGATCTTCAAGTATTTAGTCACCTTCCCAGAGGCCGGAAACATCTCTTCTGTTGTACAGTGTTGAGACTGGGGCCCAGAAAGAGCCTTGAACTATATCTAAATCTACCTGCTTTTTTGAAGGAAGCTATTTCTTTCCCGAGTCTTTTCTCTTAAACTTCAAAACCTTTGGCTATGTTTGAGCCTCACAGTCGTTTTCATGTGGGGAATTAGAGGACAGGATACACTCCTGCGTGTTCAAAAAGGTCCGAGAAGAACACCAAGATTGTGTAATAATAGTAAAACTGGGTAGAAGTTTGTGGTAGAGGGCTTCTCTAGCATGTGTGACCCCTGGGTTCTGTCTGTAGCACTGCAAGAAGGAAAACATTAGCATAGTGACAAGTCTGTAATTTTCAACTCCATATGTAACATACGTGTAACCTTGTATACAATACTTTGGTTTTAGATTTAAAAATTGTCACTTGTGGCTTTTATTTTTACTGAGACAGGGTCTCACTATGTAGCTTTGACTGTCCTGGACCTCCCTACGTAGAAGAGGCTGCTATAAAATTCACTGAGATGCATACGCCTGTGCTTCTCCAATGAATGTGCCACCATATCAAGCTTTTTAAAAAAAAAATTGTATTGAAACTGTGTTGAAATGTGTGTGGCTATGAGTGCATGGGAGTGCAAGTGCCCAGGGCAGCAGATTCCCTATTGACTGAGGTGCAGCCAGTTGACAGTGGTGTGGAAGTTGAAAGCTGAACCTGGGTGTTCTGCAAGAACAGTGCTCACATAATCAGAGACATCTCTCCAGCCATGTCTAGTGTTCTTAGGTGTGGAACCAGCCATGTGCATGGGTTTGTGTATAATGCACAAACATCTACACAGAAGAAGAATTCTATTCCAATATTAAGGACCTGGGATGTGACTCAGTCGTTAAGACTGCTTGCCTGTCACTCTTCATGAAGTCCAGAGTTTGTTCCAGGGCACCTCATATGTCAAGTAGGGTATTACAAACCTGTGGTTGCATCAGTTGAGGGGTGAAGATAGGAAAAATCAGAATTTCAAGGTCATTCTTGCCTACATAGATATTATGCACTTAACAGGAACCACCACGGAACGCCTATCTATCAGCAATCTCAAAGGTAACCAGGCCAAGACACAGACTATGAGGGCCAGCCTGAACTGAGCCATGTCCTGTTCCTTACAGCCTAACGAAGATAGCTGCTGACTGCAAAGTTCAATAGTTGCCAAGCTTATATTTTCCCCCTGCTGTTGCTATGCAATGTTGGAGAGTGCTACTATCTGTCTTTGTCTTTTAGCCCAATACCTATCTGGTTTATCATCTTCATGTCCCTCTCTCTTTGCCTACTCTAATACCTTGCTGGCTTTCACATGCACTTAGGGGCCTAGGGCCTAGGGCCCTGAAGGAATTTCCTGTTATCACATAGGATTTAATGAAGAGTTCCAGGGCTGTCCCTCAGTATAATGAGTGACGACCATGTGAGTGTCCTAAGTCTTGAAGGGGAAGCTGTTGGTGGGCGCAGAATGCCTAGGCTTGGAGGTTGTTGGGTGTCAGGGGAAATAAAGGCTTCCCAGAGAGTTTATGCTGTGTTATCAGAAGGGCTAACGGTAGAGTAGACAACAGCCCCATGACACATTCCACAAACAAGCGGCTAGGAGCTCGAAGTTAGGGGGCTGTGAAAGAATGTCTGCATTGACTTTCCTAATGTCGCCCTCCTTCCCTCTGTCAGGCCTCCTTTTTCTTTACAGGCCTGTCTCTGGGGAGCGCTACAGTGGTGAGGCCATATGGGAACAGAAGGGCTGCACTGTCTGCCTCCTTCCAGCTCATTTCTTTTCCTTCTAGGAATGAGCAGGAGTCCAGAGGATTGCTCTTCTAGCTGACTTCTATCTTCCTCTGGCCTGTACTGGACTCAGATATCCAGGCTCCAGCGAGGCAGCCTTTATGGAGGGACTTGGGATTGAGGGGTCAGAATGGCAAGGGGGCACAATCTGTTACTCATACCTGTGATGGATCTGAGCACAAGAGGCTCCTGGGATGAGAGAGATATGTCCTTCTACCAATCACAAGGGTCGGACGAAGGCTTCAGCGCTGGTGGATGTATCATGCAATTTGATGATGTTCTCTCTCCCTCCTTTCTCCTATTGTTTTTCTCCATGTCCTAATTCCCCGTTATTTTACTGCCTTTTTATTTTGACATAAACTAAGTTCCTTCAAAGGAATAAACTAACTTCCCTCTGAAAAAAATAATCTTTCATGTTGAGCAGTGGTGGCACATGCCTTTATCCCAGCACTCAGGAAGCAGGCGGATCTCTCTGAATTCGAGGCCAGCCTGGTCTACTAGAGCTAGTTCCAGGACAGGCCTTAAAGCTACACAGAAACCCTGTCTCGTAAAACAAAAAACAAAAGAAAACAAAACAACAACAAAATCACTCTTTCCTCTCCACAGTTCCCTGTATCTTCCCATGGCCTACTCTCCTGGACAGGATAGAAGGGTGGCTCCCTGGGTCTAGAGTTTTAACACCACTCTGTGGTGGGACTGGATGTAAGGTATGAAGGGACCCTGGTCCACTTGAGCTTGTGGCTCTGGAACACCATGTCCTACTCCCCAGTTGCCTCCGCCACGCTGAAGACTGTTAGGTTGCATTGCTAAATTGAGCTACCAAGGTCTATTCTCTCACTTGTCCACCTCCTCCTCCTGAGGTGGATCATCAAATTCCAGCCAGTAAAGTATTAAATTCCCACAATCAAAGGCACCTTGGAAACTTTCCTTCACCTTATTAACATGCTCAATTAAAATATGCCACCACAACCTAGCCCATTCTAACAAGAACCTCCCTCTCTTCTCTCCTGCAAGGGCATTTATTTCCTGTTGTTCTTCAGCCTGAGTCAGAAAGCCGCCTCTTTCACTTTGGTTCCCTGCTTAGGAAAGGATCTCTCTGTGTAAACGAGGGTTTGGGTGTGGTTTGTGGCTAAACTGGGATCCAGGAAGAAGCTCCTGTTGTGCAGGAGTTGGGGTCTACCTCCTGCAGAAGGGAGACTTTTGGCTTCATAGAGGGGCTGCGGTAGACAGTGGGCCAGAAGGAGCAGCAAGTGCCCGTCAGGGAGCTGCAAATATTATGGTAAAAATAAAACAGCTCTGCCGTTCTCCGAGGGGCCTCGGGTACGAGGAGCAGAAGTCTCAGGCAGGGAGCCTCCTGACGTGAGAGACAGATGGTTAGAGTGAGTTTGGATATTTATTTAGTGGGTTATGAAAGTGAAGGAGAAAGGGGCAAAGGGGAGAAGGGGAAAAGGCAGAGACAGAGAAAAATGGGGAGGAGAGGGGGAGGGGAGGAGAGGAGACAGGCAGCAGCAACTGGAACTCAGGCTGGTAGTGGAAGGAAGAGCTGCTTGGGAGGGAGTGGGTGGAGATTGTCTCTTAAAGGGACAGAACAGTCCATTACACCCCCTACTAGAGCCACAGAGAAGAGACACCCAGGCTGTGGCCCAGATCTAAAAAGGCCATTTTTCTTTTTCTTCTTACTTTTCTTTGAGACATGATATATTTGAGGATGATCTTTAACTGTTTCTCATGCTTTTACCTCTTAAGTGCCGGTTCCCCGGGCAAGTACCACCATGTGCTAGGACCAGTGATCGAATCCAGTGCTCTAAGCAAGCTACATAAGCACTCTGCTAACTAAGCTACAACCCAGCCTGTCTTTCGTATTTCAAAACACTGGAAATGGAGGCAACTTAGGGCCTTTCCTTTGTCTTCACTGTTACATTCCCTTCCCCAGCAAACACTGTCCTCGGCAAGCGGGGTGAACTCTAGCAAACTGGCCAGCACCACCCCACATCCCTGGGTAGACGAAAGCTGAAGTCTGGGTTCTCCCTTACCTTTGCACCACACCGAGCCACAGCACTGTTGGAAGAAATTGCCGTAGGGCGAGAGTGACTCTTCCTTCTCAAGCAGAAAAGGAAGACTTCCTGGCTCAGCAGTCGGGGTTCCCTGACTACCCTCCCCCTCCAGCCCATTTGACGACAACTTTCTCACGTCATGGGGGCGGGCAGATGCGATTGGTTAGCTGGATGTCACTCCTCTCATGCTAAGGAATCCTGGGGAGGGGCTGAAGTTGTCAGTCATGGTTGGCAGGGCGGAAGTGCTCTGAAAGGTCACACCCAACCAGATTTCTTTCTGTGTACTGTCAAGGTGCTGCCTTGGTTGCCTGCCTCTGCCTGCTCCAGGATGTTTCTTTCCAAGATCCTATCTGTTGTCCCAAAGGCTCCGGTGACTTGTGGCCTGTCGGGGAGACATGCTCAGAATGTCTTCAGCTGTTCATATCTGTCTACAGCATAAGTCGGCCAGAAGTCTCCTTGTGGTGACTAGATCAGGACTAGATCAGGAGAGAGAGAGAGAGAGAGAGGGGGGGGGGGGGGGGGGGGGGAGAGAGGGAGAGAGGGAGATGGGGGCGAAGGAGAGAGGGAGAGAGAGAGAGAGAAAGAGAGAGAGAGGGGGGAAGAGGGGTGCGAGGGAAGAATGCGGGAGAGAGAAGAGAGAGAGAAAGAGGAGGGAGAGAATGGGGGGGGTTTCGAGCGATTTGTTCCTTGAGAGATGGGAGATTTTTCTTCTTTCTTTGTCTCCCTTTCTTTTCTTCGGGGAGAGACGGGGGCATAGCTTTGTCTTGTCAAGGATGGCGTTTCTGCCCCCTTTTTGGAGCCGCATGCACAGCTCAAAGCCATGTTTACGGCAGAGGCAGGCGGATCTCTGAGTTCGAGGCCAGCCTGGTCTACAAGAGCTAGTTCCAGGACAGGCTCTAGAAACTACAGAGAAACCCTGTCTCGAAAAACCAAAAAAAAAAAAAAAGGTAGCTGCTGGATCAGAAGCTTCTTCTCACTGACCCTCTCTCTGTTCCAGGGGTGATACAGCGCAGCCAGGCATGGATGGCACTGCCACTTCTCCTGGATGACTTTCCCAAGGGGCTTGGATTAGGAAAAGGGTCCAGGCATTGCCAGTGATGATGGAATTCATTGTGATTTCCATCTGTGGAACTTTCCTCTGCAGCCAGTGGAGGAGAAATGGGGAAGAGGCGGGAACAGAAAGATTCATTGTTTTCTCCTCTCTCAAGAGCTCACATTATTCTGAAAGCTTCTGGTTGACACAGCAGTGACTAGATGCTGGGTGGTGGGTATGGGTATAGCAGGGCTTCCTCCCCTTGCTGCTCCCTCCCATGCATGCTGTGCAGTGACTAGGCTTGGGACAGGTTGAGCAAGTGTTTTCCTTGAGTTTGGGGCCTATGTAGGTATTAACAGTGAGCAGTCATGGTGAAGCTTTTGTCCTGTGGGCTCTAATTGCCCCTGAGCACCTCCATTCCTGTGCCCTGCTACATGGCACTGACCAATTGTTTCATCCGCTAAATCCCTTGGGGAACAGTACAAGGAAATGGCTGCTATTTCTCTTAGCTTTCTTTTTCATTGACAAAATAACTTGGCAAAAGATCTAGTTAAGAAATTGCCCATCTCTATGTGCAGGTGTTCTCTGTGGTACTTAATGTAGGGAATTATAAATCTGTATTTTTCCAAGATATACCAGCAGCTGGTAAATTTTTGTCCACCTAGCTGAACTTGAACATATAGTTCAGAAAGTCTGACCTCCCATTGTCTGAAGAACCATCTTCTGAATATTTCCCACTCTTGATTTCCTTGCTCACTGGAATTTCATGGTCTTCTTAAAATAGCGTTTCTCATTTCTTGGGACTAGAAGCAGTTTTAACTATGCCTCTGAATAAGTAGTTTAATTGAAAAAGGTGATATGTAACCGTTTTGTTCCATTATAATACGTGATCTGTTTGTTCATATATGCCAAAGGAAGAGGTGGAGAACTTTGCCTTTCAGACACAAATCACACAGCCCACATTCCCCTTCAACCACACTTTCTATTCAAATGAGGAAAGTTTACCACAAGATTTGATCACTATCGCTTCAGAAGGGAGTGTTCTGCTGTATTCTTAAAACTTTATAGAAGTGGGAGAAGTGATGTGTACTGTGACCCTTAATGGGAGTGGCTGAAGAATAACGCAGTCATTGATTCCCCAAAATCTGCCACAAGATTGAAAGGGAAGGGCCTGTTAGGGCTAATACAATAATGTGTCTGAGAACCCAAAAGAACCTTCTAAGTTAGACAACACCAAGGAGCTGAAAAATGGCCTAATCTCCATTCCTCGGGAGTGCATCCTGTCCTTGCTAGACAGAGACCTTGACATGACCAAGGCTGAACTGAAATAAAACATTATAGCCTGTAGTGTGAAGCGGCGGGGCTGCGTCCCGCCACCCGCCGCCGGCTAGCTTTACACCCGAAATAATTACACGGAAACTGTATTCTTTTAAAACACTGCCTGGCCCATAGTTTCAGCCTCTTATTAGTTAATTCTCACATCTTCCTTTAACCTATATTTAGTAATCTGGGTAGCACCACGAGTTGTGGCTTACCAGGAGAGATCTTAACCTGCGTCCATCTCGGAGAGGAGCAGCATGGAGACTCACCACGCGACTGCCTGAAGCGTCTCTCCCTAACTCTACTTCCTTGTTCCCACAATTCTGTTCTGTCTACTCCACCTACCTAATTTTCTGTTCTTAAAGGGCCAAGGCAGTTTTCTTTATTAATTAACCAATGAAAGAAACATAGACAGATGAAGATGTGAGAATTAACTAATAAGAGGCTGAAACTATGGGCCAGGCAGTGTTTTAAAAGAATACAGTTTCCGTGTAATTATTTCGGGTGTAAAGCTAGCCGGCGGCGGGTGGCGGGACGCAGCCCCGCCGCTTCACACTACAATAGCCACTGCAGCTTCTGGCACAAACACGCTGATGGAGGCTGTCAAGGTGCCTGGCCTTTTTCCCCATACCATTCTGAGTTCATTAGTGCTTTGGCTTCTTAAATTTTCAAAAGTTATTTGACTGGTGCCTGTACTAAGTTTTAGAGTGAGTACGTGGAGGGTAGAGAAGAACTTTAACAATTAGGTTCTGGAGTTTGAAACCTCAGTTGTAGTGTTGCTGAGCAAGAGCTTTTCCTTGGGCAGAGGAATCTTGCTGGCTCTCTCTTTGAGAATCCTCCCACTGGCTGTTGGAAGTGTCTACATGATTGCACTATTGGTTTTGGATTTGATTCTGCTTTCTGGTGGCAGAGAAAGTAGTTGCAAACACAGGGTACCAAGATGAGCAGCATGCCTTAGCGTCCTCTGCTGGTGGCTTCTTTCTGGTTCATGAAGACAATAGTGAGCTGTCTGTGCTCATTGGGGTGGATATGGTGGAAATCGCTGAGGAAGTCAAGTCTTCAACACTGTATTTTAAATGTTTAGGTGAAGTTTAAATTCCATGTGATGGAGGAGAGTTATCTGTCTATGTTTCTTTCATTGGTTAATTAATAAAGAAAACTGCCTTGGCCCTTTAAGAACAGAAAATTAGGTAGGCGGAGTAGACAGAACAGAATTGTGGGAACAAGGAAGTAGAGTGGGAGAGACGCTTCAGGCAGTCTCCATAGGAGTCTCCATGCTTCTCCTCTCTGAGATGGACGCAGGTTAAGATCTCTCCTGGTAAGCCACACCTCGTGGTGCTACACAGACTAAATATGGGTTAAGGAAGATGTGAGAATTAGCCAATAAGAGGCTACAGATAATGGGCCAGGCAGTGTTTAAAAGAATACAGTTTCCGTGTAATTATTTCGGGTGTAAAGCTAGCTGGTGGCCGGGTGGCGGGACACGGCCCCACCGCTTGGGACACGGCCCCACCGCTTCACACTACAGATTGGCGCTCCAACGTGGTGACTAAATCCACGTAAAAACCTAAAAAAGCTTTAAATAAAGGAGAGAGAGTTTAACACAGCTTTTTGCTGTTTGCCTGGACGTGCCGTAGAGAGCTTTCCTGTTTCGGCAATAGCGGCAGAGAAAAAGCTGAGTCATTTTAAAATGCAGCTTCCTGGTGCTGTGCTGCCAGTGCGAACTCTGGCTTTAAAGCATTTCAGTGGCTTTTATGGACTGGATGTTTGTGTGCCTGCTTGGGATTGGAAAGAAAGTGCTCTGAGACCAGGCCAATGGCTCACTGTTCCCCGCCTGCACCTGGGCAGATGGCGGAATCAGGCTTAGGCGAGCAGGAGAACATGGCGGATTTCCGCCGATGTTTCCAGGCTGCGCGGTGCTCTTTACGTCAGATTTGGCTGTAACTTGGATGAAAAGAGTTTCTGTGCTGCACGCTCAGTCTCAGAGTTAAAGTGCTGAGTGCGGCTCCTACCTGGCAGCCCCATAGCTAGTAGAAAATGGTATATCCTCCATTTTGAAATTGGAGAGAGGTGGAGCAAACATCAGAACAGCCTGGCGGCTCTGCAGCTCAGAGGTGCAACTGATTTAGAGTCACAAGTGGCTCCGCCATGTTGGACTGGGCGGGGCAAGCACACAGTACCTGTTTTTAACCTAGGAATGTCACAGCTTAGAGTCTTAAGTGTTTAGCTATGTAAAGGCGCAAATCAAACATGTTTCTCGACAGTAGAAAAATTACAGATTCACAATAGGACAGATTCAGACATAAAAGACTTTTAAATGAGTCACAATGTTGGATGGATATACGTAGGCTTGAGAGAGAGAAAAAATAAATATATAGAGAATAAAGTTAATGCCTTAAAAAAGGGTAAAGTCTTTAAAGAGACAGAATAGAGTAAAGTGATAGAGTAAAAATAAGCCACGTAAAAATGGAAAATTCACAGAGAGTCTGGATTATGTATTTTATTGTGTTTTCTTTGAAATTTTTGACTGTAAAGGAGCTAAATACAGAGAGACATTTCATTATATGGGCTGCCAGGCTAGACCAGAATGGACATCTTAATGGTATGACTTCAGGATTTGGATCTAAGAACATGATGCTTTGGAAAAGAGTTTCTTCTTTTGTTTTCACAGAGGACGAGACTCTGTGGATTGCTTCTATCCCAATATGGTATGATAGACCACGCCCTCCTGAAAGGTTGCTGTGAATATCTTCAAAAAATTACTTCACTCAACTGCCAACTGAGAGGAACCTAGCACACAGGTTACACCATGAAAGACCTAAATAACAGCGCCCCCATTCAGCAGGAAGCAGTTTGGAGAGAAAAAACTGTGCCCATTTTCCCAAATGTTGCTTATAAATGTTCTTTTACATTTAAAGGGGGAGATGATATAGATATGAATTTGCATTGGTATAGATTTTAAGGTCAATTTTGTTATATGTATATGTATTTCTGATCTTGATTAAGCTATTGTGATTGTAGTTCATTTTAAAAATGTAATGTATAATTAGGAAATATAGGTTGTTAATGGATAATCATTGATAATAGTTAAGCTTGTAGTCATGTTATTAGATTTTCTAGATATGTAGAGATATATTTCAGTTAGATAGACATTCTTCATATCTTTCAAAGACTGCAGAATATGGCATTTAATGTTTTAATAACTTAGGGTTTTTCATGACAATGAGACACGTCTGCTCCTGGCAGCACCAATCTACTTCAAGAGGAAGATGGGCATCGAAGAGGCTACTTATGGAGTTTGTTAGCCATTTGGGCAAGAAACTGCTCTTGGCTGGACTGTTCCATAAACTGGACACAAAGAACCCGCAGAGAGAGGACTGCTGAACTTGCCTAAAGGTGAGATGGTCTTTCGGGGTTCCTGATTCATGAAAGAGTCTGCGAGACGTTCTGCAGGACACAGTAGAAAGTGACTGAACTGTCTTTGGAATTTCCTGCTTCATGAAAAAGTCTGCTGGACACTATGGGCCTGAAGGCTGAAGATGGATGCCCCAACGGTACAGAGGAACTTTGGGTGACTGTCTAGGCAGCAAGTTGTCTCTGTCATTTCTAGAGTTTGAAAGTTACAAATGACTTGTTTACTTACGTAATATTATATCCTTCTGGAGTCTTTGATGGAGTTGAAGAATAAATAGATAGTTATAGATTTCCTTAGTTATGATAAAAGATAAAATAGATTTAAATATTGTAACTGTAATACTTGCTTGATAACTGTTTTGTTATATGTAATTTTGCTATGTTAAAGTTGAAGCCTTTCTTTTTTGTTTAAACAGAAAAAGGGGAAATGATGGAGGAGAGTTATCTGTCTATGTTTCTTTCATTGGTTAATTAATAAAGAAAACTGCCTTGGCCCTTTAAGAACAGAAAATTAGGTAGGCGGAGTAGACAGAACAGAATTGTGGGAACAAGGAAGTAGAGTGGGAGAGACGCTTCAGGCAGTCTCCATAGGAGTCTCCATGCTTCTCCTCTCCGAGATGGACGCAGGTTAAGATCTCTCCTGGTAAGCCACACCTCGTGGTGCTACACAGACTAAATATGGGTTAAGGAAGATGTGAGAATTAGCCAATAAGAGGCTACAGATAATGGGCCAGGCAGTGTTTAAAAGAATACAGTTTCCGTGTAATTATTTCGGGTGTAAAGCTAGCTGGTGGCCGGGTGGCGGGACACGGCCCCACCGCTTGGGACACGGCCCCACCGCTTCACACTACATCCATGTCTTCATATTTTGCTATGTATCATCTTTTATAGGTGAGCTCATTGAATCCAATTCTTCACTTCATATAAATTCAGACAGAACATTTAGGGAGAGGGGTTCAAGGAAGTTCTGAAAACACAGTTCATAGGCTATCCCATCACTCTGTGTAAGTATGGGCTTGGCAGTCTGAGCAGGCTGTTGTGTTGGCTCCTGGCCCTGGCTTTGCTGTTGCTGAACTCACTACAACTCATTATTACATTTGGAGACTTAGCTGGAGAAATAGGAGAGAGAAAGGTCAGTGAAGATTGGACAGAGGAAGAGGAAAGTGAGAAAGAGGAGGAAGATGGAGAAGTCTAAGATTCAAGATATGGGAACTGATGAGGAGAATGTCAGTGGCAAACAAAAAGTAAAGAAAATCAGGAAGAGAATCAGTAACAGGACAACCAAGGACTACATCATGTGAGACCCTGTATCAAAAGTGATTTTTGCCTCTCCCCAAGTGACAATACCCAGTAGACGATGGTCTTTATCCTGCTGCATTGAGAATAGAACCTGTGGCTGAATAGACAACTTGTAGGATCAAGTTGTTATTAAAGCCCAGATAGTTCAAGATAATTCTATAATGGGTTCCTGATGACCAAAAATCACTAAGATATCCATCTTTCCCACCCATTGTGGAGATGCTCCAACAGAAGGTTTAGGCTTTCATGTTTCAGGGTTCAGACTGCTAAGTGACAGACGAATACTTTTCCTGTTGGGGCAGCTGTCCCAATCCCTGCGTTCAGGGGCGTGGCTGCCCCAGGGGAGAAAGGTACCTTTAAAAAGAACCGGGTTGGGGATAGACACCCCTTTTTTTCCCCCTGCTTGACTCTCTGCTTCGCTGGAGCCTTGGCTTTGTAAGTGTGTCCCTCTTTCTCCTTTTATTAAAACTGATTTATTCTAAAAGGACTATTTTTGGTTATTTCCAAATTCCTCCGACCGCCGCTACATTTTCCAATGCTCATATTTGTATTCTTCAACTCTAAACTATACCTGCTGCCTTCTAGCCCAGCTAGGCTTCTTAGATAAACTGCCTATGGATCCTCATGCCCATAAGATCTACCTGGGGTTCACTCCTTTTTATATGCCCCATGGCTCTTGTTTTACTTTTATTTTCCTTCTGGTCTGCAATGTCCTTCCCTTTTGGTAGCCCTACTTGTCATAGAAATTTAGATTCCTACTTCATCCCTTGTCCCTTTTAAGTCTCTGTTCAAAGGTTCCTGACACTGAGGCCTTCCCTGAATTCCCTAAGAAAAATTTACCCCCCCCCCCCCACCCCGCAACCTGCCACATTTTAGTCTTTCTCCCTCTAGAAATTGATCAATGGACTCACTTCCCTTAAATACACATGTAGTTCACTTTGTATATTTTTTGTCTTCTCATTCTTCCTTGGATTTTCCTCACAAATCCACTCCTAGGATATGAGCAGGATCTAGAAGGAGAGTTCAGACAGTTACTGCTGGATTTATTGTGTGTGGTGCAATACACCAATTTTTACACAGCAGAGACTGCATAAATTCTGAAACTATTCATTTACTCAATCATGTAGAAAAATTAATAGATTGCTCATGCACTTAGACTGAAGGGGCAGCAATGTAAAAGGTAGGACACTTCCTTCCCTAGGACATGGGTCCTGTCTTTGCCCCTCAGAGCCTGGAGCTACTTAAAACTTTTCATTTCTTAAGTGGAAGGTCCAGGTGGTGAGGGACTCGTTGCCTGGCCCTGACTGCTCCTCTAGCAGGCAGCATGCACAAGTCGGTTTCTGACAAGAAGCTTCATGCAAGGCTGTTGTCACCATGTTGATCCTGTAGTGCTCAGCTGTCCCCCTTCAGCACCAAATCTCAAACTGAATTTATCTGGTCCAGACCAATAGCAAAGTGTGTAGGCGCAGAGGGACACAGAACCACTGCAACAGCAATCATCATCTTCAGATCCTGCCAGCTTCTCTGAATGCAGCTATGAAGGCCATTCCAGTCTTCTGTGAAGTTGCTCCCTAGCCTTTTCCCATATTCTTAGGTCCCCAACTCTGGAATCAGAGAGAACAAAACAAAGCTCTTCTCTTAATAATTCTTCCACTAAAGAGGTTTGTATTATCCTCAAGAGCTGATCTGTGGGGTTACGTTAGAGGAAGAAAGACAGAAGAGACAGGGAAGACTACTCCATCTTTTAAGACTCAATTAAGCTGTTATGTTTCGAGTTAAGACTTCCCTGCATGTACCACAAAGACATTAACACTTTCTACCCCAAAGCTGGAACGAGTCCTCCATACAACCATTTGCCAGCATGCTATAAAACTAGGAGCTGACAATTCTGCTCAGCACAGTCTTGGGGCAACTCAGGGTCAGGGACTTCATCATACTCATTCATTATTGTATCGCAGCTGCTGGCTCTGCATCTGGCCGATGGCTTCCTATGGCTTCTGATTTGGCTATTGTGGATGGCAGCCCAGGAATAAACAGGTGTCTAACCATAGCCTTCTCTCTCTACTTACGTGGCAAAAATTCTTCTAAATGTACAGGACTTCCTGAGGCAAAAACTCAAGTGGAGTAGAGCAATGCTAATGCAATACAAATTACTGCCAGGTATCACGCCTTGAGGAGGAGAAGGCTAGTGTCATGACTTAGAGCAGAGAGTTTATACTGAAATCTTGAGGTTAGAATGAATGCATCAACCTCTGACTGCCTACCCTAAAAACAAGTATAGTAAGAAGAAATTTGGACTAGAATATGATGGGTTGGCACAGGAAGCCAGGATTCTGGAGGTGGCAACTTGATGCTCCCATGCCTGGCCTTGTGAAAGGACTTGGCTGGGAGGTAATGGGCACAGTGATAACAGGGGAAGGGCTCTTCCAGGCAACTTATCCACAGCCTTCCACCTTCTACCCTCAGGGCCCTGCTAGGCAATCTCTAACTCAGATCTAAGCTGAAAACTGCTTGAGAGTTACAGAACAAGTTTCCAGGACTGAGCTACCCACCAAACAGGGGGGACAGGATGAGTGAGTTTTTGACATTCTTCCAGCAACTCCAAGGGAGGGCAGAGAGTAAGGAGACAGCAGGACATGATGGACTGCTGCCCTACCCCAGAGTCTCTGCCTGTACAGGTCTCATGGAGCCTGGTCGGAAACTGTCTCCTAGATACAGCTCCAAGGGGGCAATTTCTATAGTGCAGACATGCATTTGATGGAGCACAGGGTAAAAGAGTTGTGACTAGTAGCAACCAGGCTGTTATGATGAGAAGTTTGCACACTTCACGTAAGAAAAACAAAAGCCAGTCTTGGCTGCATCCCCCTTGCCTATCGCCATGGCCGCCTACAAGATGGTCCTCATCAGGCACGGCGAGAGCACCTGGAACTTGGAGAACCGCTTCAGTGGCTGGAATGACACCGACCTGAGCCCGGCGGGCCACAAGGAGGGGAAGCGTGCCAGACAGGCGTTGCAAGATGCTGGCTATGAATTCGACATCTGCTTTACCTCCGTGCAGAAGAGAGCAATCTGGACCCTCTGGACAGTCCTGGATGCCATTGACCAGATGTGGCTGCCCGTGGTCAGGACCTGGCGCCTCAATGAGCGACACTATGGGGGTCTGACTGGTCTCAATAAAGCAGAAACTGCTGCTAAGCGTGGTGAGGCACAGGTAAAGATCTGGAGGCGATCTTACGATGTCCCACCACTGCCAATGGAGCCTGACCATCCCTTCTACAGCAACATCAGTAAGGACCGCAGGTACACAGACCTTACCGAGGACCAGCTACCATCCTGTGAGAGCCTGAAGGACACTATTGCCAGAGCACTGCCCTTCTGGAATGAAGAGATTGTCCCCCAGATCAAAGAGGGGAAGAGAGTCCTGATTGCAGCCCATGGCAACAGCCTTCGGGGGATCGTCAAGCATCTGGAGGGTCTCTCAGAAGAGGACATCATGGAGCTGAACCTGCCAACTGGCATTCCCATTGTCTATGAAGTGGACAAGAACTTGAAGCCGGTTAAACCCATGCAGTTCCTGGGAGATGAAGAGACCGTGCGGAAAGCCATGGAAGCTGTGGCCGCGCAGGGCAAGGCCAAGAAGTGAAGGCAAGCAGACAGACTTCTACCCCAAGACCCTCCTCCCTGCCTGCCTCTGCCTCCTGCGCCCTTCCCAGAACCAGACACTGACTCCATGTTTAGGATCTTAAGTTTAGGTTGTAGCTGCAGATGGGGACCTGTGGCTCCCATTTTGTTTTAGTATTTTATCCCCTGCACCCACTCCCTTCATAGAATCTAGTCAGAGTAACACCTCTAGGGTGCAGGTTCTTGGTCCACATCCAGGGACGGCTCCTCTTCCCAGGAGAATTGAGAGGTAGTAATTACAGTTTTCTTAGTCCTTTGTTTACAAGGGTCTGCTTTAGGAGGTCAGGGAGGAACCATGCTGTGGCCTGACCAGTGAGAAGCTGCAGCCAAGTTTTGTCCCTGGAGCCCCTCCGGCACTCTTCCGCAGTTAGGTAACTGGGGGCTGTAGTCATTCCAGTGGAAGGTGAAAGGAGCTTGCATTTAAAAGTTGAACTACCTTCCTCTCTGACCCTAAAGGAGCTGCTAGTCCCAGAAGGTTGGGATCAATCCTGTCAAGTCTATGTGTTGCATTTACTTTTACAAAAACAAAAGTACATATGTATATTTATCAGCACAAAAGCCTCTGTGAGGTTTCTAGTGGTGATTGAAATAGTCTATGTGGTCACCAGAAAATAAGCCATTCCTCATATCAAGTGGGATAAACTCCTTGTCCTCAAGGGATAGGAGTGTCTCTTACTGTGTGTTAGGATCCCTCTCCTTGTCTTGTGGAGGTGAAGTGCCCCTTGATCATGTCCAGGGTTTTGTCTTGGCTGTCTGAATCATGTTCCAGCTGCTTGACCCTACCATGTGGGTTCAGAACTTGTTTTGGGCATACTAAATCTTTTCCAGATCAGTATAATAAAGGAGTGATGTGCATTAAAAAAAGAAAAACAAAAGCCAGCCTTAATGGACTAAACCTGAACAGCTGCCTTGGAAAAACCTGGTTTAAAGGCCTATCGGGACTTGTGGAAAATTACTAAGGAGGGGGCAAGCTTTTGCTGTAGGCAAGCAGTAGATGGAGGGAAGCAGGAACCACTTTGATATCCCTTCAAGCCATGGCCTGCTCTCTGCCTTACATTCCTGCAACCGCCTCCCTCTCTCCCTCAGCCTCCCATCCTCCCACTTCCTTTCCCCACTTGCACACTTCTCAGTTCACCCAGCACCAAATGAGGAAAGAGCTCTGCTGGGGTGCCCCAAACCTTCTCCAAACAGACCTGTCCAAGGCTGGAACTCAGGCTATAGAAGGAGGAATGTGTGGGTAGTTTGCATGGAGCTCCCAAAGCTTTCAGGTTTTGGACTGATGGTTTTTGAATAAGGCACAAACTACGAAAGGTTACTATGGTTTCTTCTCTCTCACTCACAAGACAGAGACTCTTTGTCGGTACCAAGCAGAGACTCCCCATTTCAAGAAACCAAGTTAGGACAGGTAATCCCTAAATTCCAGCATCCCTCACCTTAGACTCCAACTGTCCTGATTATGTCTGTCATCTACAAAGTCCAGTTGCTTCCTCTGCTAATATGTTCTACCTAAGGCCGAGTGTTCTGGTGACTCAATCGTACACAGTCAACTGCCTCTCTGTCTAGCTGTCCCTGAGTCCCATTGGTCCTATGGTAGGACTGCGAAAATGAAGAGACAAGACAGGATCATGAGGATTATTTGGGAAATTCAGGAGGTGCAGGGTTTTGGGGAGTCTGAAAACAGGCACCACTTCACTTTTCTTAACAAAGAGGGAAGAAAACTGGGGCAGGCAAGTGCCTACCCTGTTTGCTGGTGCAAGAGTGTTAGTCTAGCCATCCTTCTGTTAGAGCCAATTACAAGCAGCCAGTCTAGCAGAACCCATAACCAAGGCTTCCTGGGCTCAAATGGAAACCTGTAACCTGGGCTTGTCTTACTCCTTGGATAGAGTGATTTCAAGTCAGGTACTGAGATCTCATAAATAGGGACAATCCTTCCGTCAACAGGAAAATGCTGGTGGGCATGTCAGAGGAGAAGCAGATGGCAACTGATGTTAGGGAATCTGCCAACCAGGAAACAAAACCCTGATGAGTGAATCTCTAGTAGGCAAGTCCCTAAGCGCCTTGGTCCTAGAATGTTTCTTGCTACTGCTTTTCTTTGCATGTTTGCTGCTAATACTTTTCTCTGGTATATGGCATGGTGTGAATATACACTGGGAAATCCCCACTGCCCCTAATGCAGTATGATCATCTCTTGGATCTGTCCTGTTGTGTCTAGGAGTAAAACAATGATGCAGGACAGACCACCAAAAACTATTAAACCAAGAACACACTTTGTTCCAAAAAAGAAAAAAATCACTTATCTGCTGTAGAAGGAGCTGTGGGGCTATGTCCCGCCACCCGGCCGCTGGCTAGCTTTACATCCAAAATAATTACACAGAAACTGTATTCTTTTAAAACACTGCCTGGCCCATAGTTTCAGCCTCTTATTGGCTAATTAACCCATATTTAGTAATCTGTGTAGCACCACGAGATGGTCGCTTACCAGGAGAGATCTTAACCTGTGTCCATCTTGGAGAGGAGAGGCATGGCGACTGCATATGGCGACTGCCTGAAGCGTCTGCCTTCTCTTTCCCAGAATTCTGTTCTGCTTACTCCGCCTACCTAATTTTCTGTTCTATTAAAGGGCCAAGGCAGTTTTTTATTAATCAATGAAAGTAACACATAGACACTCCTCCATCAATCAGCTATGGCTGTGACCACGGCCAGAGACTGGGATTCAGAAACTGCGGCAATGGCTTCTGATTTGGGGCCTTTCTTATAGCAAAATCAAGCATCAAATATGGAACAAAGAGCTTTTACTACCTTGAGGTCAGGCTTAAATGCACATTACATTTTAAATTTTACAAATTTTGGTTATAGAACTTTAGAATGTTTACTTAGAATGTTTGTAAAGGATTGTGGTTGAATGGCCACTTTTCACTGTCCCTGAAAGAATGCAAGGCAGAGAGTAGAGTCACATGGGGGACAGTTAAAAATTAAGGGAATACAAGAAGGGGCTCCCATAGAGGTGATAGTTAGAAGCTAACCTTTGTCTGCAGTACCTGCCTAGCTGGGAAGCTGGGAGGCAGGAGACAATCATTAATCATTTACCTCTGTACACACTAGCTTCCAGGATGTCTATGCTTAAGGCAGAAAGTGTTTGTTAAAGGTTAACTGTGGCTAATCAACAACACAGAGCTGTAAAGGAAAAAGGCCAACACATAAAAGCAGACCTATCAGAATTATACCTGACTTCTCAATGGAAACAATGAAAGCCAGAAAGTCCTGGTCAAGCATTCTACAGACATTAAGAGACCATAGATGCTAGCCCAGACTACTGTACCCAGCAAAACTTTCATTCACCTTTGATGGACAAAACAATATATTCTATGTCTGAACCAGACTGAACCAATACCTAGCCACAAACCCAGCCTTACACAAAGTACTAAAAGGAAAACTCCAACTCAAGGACAATAGCTACATCTACAGCACAGAGAATAGATGATCTCACAGCAGCAAATCCCAAAGAAGGGAAAAACACACAAAATAATATCACCGAGAACAGAAACTAAAATAACAGGAACTAGCAATCACTAATATCCCTTAATATAAATGGACTCAACTCACCTATAAAAAGACACAGGCTAACAGATTGGATGTGAAAACAGAATCCATCCTTCTGCTTTATACAAGAAACACACCTCAGGCTCAAAGACAGACATAGCCTCAGAGTAAAGGGCTGGAAAAAATTCCAATCAAATGGACCTAGGAAACAAGCTGCAATAACTATCCTAATATCTAACAAAATAGATGTCAAACTAAAATCAATTAAAAGAGACAGAGAAGGACATTTCATATTAGTCACAGGAAAAATCCAACAAAAGGAAATCTCAATACTGAACATCTATGCCCCAAATCAAGGGCACCCTCATGTGTAAAAGAAATACTTCTAAAGCTTGAATCACATACTGAACCCCTCACATTTAATAGTGGGAGACTTCAACACCCCACTCTCACCACTGAACAGGTCTAACAGACAGAAACTTAAGAGAGAAATAAAGGAACTAGCAGATGATAAGAGTCAAATGGATTTAACACACATCTATAGAACATTCCATCCAAATAAAAGAATATGCCTTCTTCTCAGCACATTATGGAACCTTCTCGAAAACTGACCACATACTAGGTAACAAAGCAAACTTCAACAGTTTAAAAAAAATTGGAATAATCCCATGTATGTTATCAGATCCCTTTGGCTTAAAATTAGAATTCAACAACAACATTAATTTCAGAAAGCTCACAAACACATGGAAATTAAACAATGCTCACCTGAATCACCAATGGGTGATTCCTTATGAGATTACATTTCAAGATACATAACAAAGTAGATTCTTTCCTTGTAGCCTCAATATGCAGTCTGTCAGCAAAATATCTGGCTAAAGAAAATACCCTGGCCCCTCATACTCTCTTAATTTATAAAAAGTTACATAGATGTAAATCTATGTAAATTCTTAGGATGAAATTGCGTTAATCATGTAAGGCAAATGAAAAGTGTATTTTTAATCTGTATTTATTATAAGTATTCATTTCAAAAATAAAATGTAACTAAGTTGTAATTTTTATATGTCCTGAAAGATTTTGTTGGGTGTTTAAACTGTAGAGGAAAAATAAGGTCAGAAAAAGAATGAAGACAATACAGAAGAAGGAACCCATCAAGTGTGTGTGTGTGTCTTTTCTCCTTCCCCTCAGATAAAGATGTCTTTGTATGCTGACTCCATGGATCCCCTTTGAGTCCTACACTGCTGGGAAGATGGTCCTCAGGGCAGCAGAACAAAAAATTAAAACTGAATTATTGGAAAATTTCTCTTGCCACAGGTGGGCCATTGGCACGTTTTCAAAATTCTGCCTAGGGATCCAAGTGTAGGCCCACTCTCAAAAGAGAGTTGATTTCTGGTCTTTCCCGTTGAACTTTTCAAAAAGTTATATGTAGCCTGTGAGATAAGTTTGCAATTTGTAGATCCCAAAACTGGAGACTACAGGAGAAGTTCATAAAGGGTCTGTCCACTTGGATAATGATGGTGGTGGTGGGTGCCCAACGGTATGTAGCTCCAGGAGAGTCTCAAACTGAGGATCCTAATTCAGGCAATCCAATCAATCATGTGTCTCCATCTTCACAGATCTATGTGCAGCTGCTGAGAGCTCACAACCTGCACTGGGCAGCTGCTAGCATGGGGACAGATCATCCACCTAGAGTCTCCCGATCTAGGCAAGGATGCAGTGATAGTAAGAGGCACAGGTGGAGTCTGTCTGCCTCTTTCTGTATCTTTCATATCCTCGTGTTCCGTACGGGTCCACCTTGGATGGATCCGGGGTTGTAGGTGTTCACTGTGCAAGGTCCTCAGCCCGGTACTTCTGTAAGGAAAGGCAAACAGCTCAATAACTCTATGCTGGAGTCACACTGGCTGTTGCCAGCCACTTTTAACTCCTTCCCTCTGAAACACTTGCGCTCCACCTTGTTGCTCGGGACAGAGTAGGCACTGACTCTTAGATGTGTTGTATGCTTTTCTGGGATTGTGAATCAACATGGCAAAACAGGCTATGAAAATAAAGAGGCAGAAAAGAAGCAAGAGAAGTCTACTGCCACTGATGCTCGGGTAGCTGCACTGTCTCTAGTCCAGTATTTCAACTCTCCCCATCCACAGGCCTGAGACATGGCAACCTGACTTTGGCCATCCCCACAGACCTGCCCCAAGTGTCAATTTCACCCCAGAATTGAGGCCCAGTCCTTTGGAATCCCTCAGAAGTCTCTGCTCTCAGTCCTAGCTCATCATTGCTTTTTTCCCATTCAGCCATTCCCTCACACCACCCTTCCTTTTGATTTCCTTTATTATTTCATGCATTCTTTTATTAATTCTAGTTCAGTATCCTTCTAAATTCATTCATCAATTTTTTATTTTCTGCAGTGCTCACTTCAACAGCAAATATATTAAAATTGGAATGATACAGAGAAGATTAACAAGGTGCCTGGACAAGGATTTTATACACACACACACACACACACAAGCATACACAGTTTTTTGTACAAGTTGCCACAGTAATGTAGACTATTGTGGAAATTTTTGTTTACAAAGCTGTAGGGTGTCTTGCAGTGAGTGCATGATTTCTGAGGCTTGTCCCTGACACTAGAGAAGAGTTGAAGAGCCAGTGGTTATAGTGTCTTAGGGGTCAAGTGCACCATTCTTAGAGACTGGAGAAGGCCCAAAGGCAACAGGCGAGTTCTACATCAGGATTCCTGCCATCTTCTAATTCTCAGTCTAGCTTGTATGATTTCCTAAGATACCTGAGAGTCTCAACAGCTGCCCAGGAGCAAATTGATTGATGGTTATTTATCAAAACAGGATATTGCAGCATTATTAACATGTTCCCTGTCTAAGGAGCTTGGGGCAAAGCACTGCTATTTCTTCCTCTGAGACCTCATCCAAGATAGGGCCAGTTATAAGTTCTTTTTTTCTTATTTATTTATTTTTAATCTTGAATTTTGCATGCAAATGGATGGAAATAGAAAACAGTTTACTAAGTGAGGTAACCCAAACCCAAAAAGAGGAATATGGTATGTACTCACTCATAAGTGGATCTAGCCATAAATAAAGGACATAGAGCCTATAATTCGTGAGCCTAGAGAAGCTATATAAGAAGGTGAAGCCAAAGAAAAACATATTGTTATCATCCTGCATATTGGAAATGGACAAAATTGCCAGGCAGGGGTTGGGAGCATGGGGGTGGGGATGAGGTGGGGATAAGGGGAGATGCAGGGAGAGAAGGGAGAAGGAGAGGATGGGGAGAGTTTGATGGAATGGACTGGTTGGGATGGAGGAGGGGTGGTTGGGGGAGCAGGGAATTATATATCTTAATTACGGGAGCCATTTTAGGGTTGGCAAGAGTCTGGACGCTAGACGGGATCCCAGGTGTCTAAGGAGATATCCCCAGCTTGTTTTTTGGGCAGCAGAGGAAAGGGTGCCTGAACTGGCCTTGTCCTATAGACACACTGATGATTATCTTCCATATTACCATAGAACCTTCTTCTGGTCATGGATGGAGATAGAGACAGAGCCCCACATTGGAGCACTGGACTGAGCTCACAAGGTCCTGATGAGGAGCAGAGGGAGGGAGAACATGAGAAAGAAAGTCAGGACCCTGAGGGGTGCATTCACCCACTGAGACGGTGGGACAGAGCTAACGGGAGATCACCAAAACCAGTTGGAATCTGATTGATGGAACATACGATCAAACCGCACTCTTTGAATGTGGCTGATGGTGGAGGCTGACTGAGAAGCCAAGGACAATGGTGATGGGCTTTGATTCTACGGCATGGACAGGCTCTGTGTGAGCCTTGTCAGTTTGGATGCTCACCTTCCTGGACCTGGGGGGAGTTGGGAGGACCTTGGACTTAACATAGTGTAGGGAACCCTAATGGCTCTTTGGCCTGGAGAGGGAGGGAGTTGAGGTATGGGTGGAGGGGAGAGGAGGGAAGTGGGAGGAGGGGAGGAGATGGAAATTTTTTTTTTTTTCCTCATGGTTTATTTTTTTTATATTTAAAAATTTCCATCTCCTCCCCTCCTCCTCCCCCTTCCCTCCCCTCCTCCTCCCCCTTCCCTCCCCTCCTTCTCCCCCTTCCCTCCCCTCCCCTCCACCCATACCTCCCCTCCCTCCCTCTCAAGTCCAAGGAGCCATCAGGGTTCCCCACTCTATGCTAAGACCAAGGTCCTCCCAACTCCCACCAGGTCCAGGAAGGTGATCGGCCAAGCTGAGAAGGCTCCCACAGAGCCCGTCCATGCAGAAGAATCAGAGCCCAGAGCCATTGTCCTTTGCTTCTCAGTCAGCCCCCGCTGTTGGCCACATTCAGAAGGACGGGTTTGGTCGCATGATCCATCAGTCCCATTCCAACTGGAGTTGGTGATCTCCCATTAGTTCTGTCCCACCGTCTCCATGAGTGAACGCACCCCTCACGGTCCTGACTTTCTTTCTCATGTTCTCTCTCCTTCTGCTCCTCATCAGGACCTTGGGAGCTCAGTTCAGTGCTCCAATGTGGGGCTCTGTCATTTTCTTCATCTATCGTCAGGTGGAGGTTCTTCAAATACGTGGCACAATCAGTAGGAACTCTGTCAACAAATGATGCTGATGCTGAGATTCACCAATAGCCTGGTGCCTTCACAATGAACACGACTGGGGTGAACCTGACAATTCCAGTAGTTAAGACACTGGCAACTTGGTCGTGTGCACAGACTCCTGGGAAATTCAGCAACATTCTCAACCTTCCAATAGCCAAGTGAAATCTCGTTGGCTTCATTGCTTCTTCTTCTTTCCCCTCTCGTTCCTGACTTTCTCCCTCATGTTCTCGCTCCTTCTGCTCCTCATCAGGACCTTGGGAGCTCAGTCCAGTGCGCCAATGTGGGGCTCAGTCACCTTCCCCATCTGTCGCCAGATGGAGGTTCCCTCACGGTCCTGACTTTCTTTCTCATGTTCTCTCTCCTTCTGCTCCTCATCCGGACCTTGGGGGCTCAGTCCGGTGCTCCAATGTGGGGCTCTGTCATTTTCTTCATCTATCGTCAGATGGAGGTTCTATGGTGATATGCAAGAAATTCATCAGTATGGCTATAGGAACTGGCCTTTTCAGGCTCCCTCTCCTCAGCTGCCCAAGGAACTAGCTGGGGGCGTCTCCCTGGAAACCTGGGATCCCCTCTAGGGTCAAGTCTCTTGACAACCCTCAGGTAGCTCCTTAAATTAAGATATATGCTTCCCTGCTCCCATATCTACCCTTCCTATATCCCAAGCACCCCATTCCTCTGAGCTCCCCCCGTTCTCCCCTTCACACTTTTCTCTCCCATTCTTCCCTTGGCCCAGTCTTGCCCAACCCTCAAGTTCCCAATTTTGCCTGGCGATCGTGTCTACTTCCAATATCCAGGAGGATTACTATATCTTTTTTTGGGAGTTCACCTTCTTATTATCTTCTCAAGGATCCCAAATTTATAGGCTCAATGTCCTTTAATTATGGCTAGAAACCGACTATGAGTGAGTACATCCCATGTTCATCTTTATGGGTCTGGGTTACCTCACTCAGAATAGTGTTTTCTATTTCCATCCATTTGCCTGCAAAATTCAAGATGTCATTGTTTTTTACCGCTGAGTAATATTCTAGCATGTATATATTCCACAGTTTCTTCATCCATTCTTCCACTGAAGGGCATCTAGGTATGGGTGGAGGGGAGAGGAGGGAAGTGGGAGGAGGGGAGGAGATGGAAATTTTTAATAAAAAAAATGAAAAACAATTTCGCCTCCTCCCCACCTCCCATTTCCCTTCCCCTCTTCCCTCCCCTCCCCCTCCCTCTCCAGTCCAAAGAGCAGTAAGGGTTCCCTGCCCTGTGGGAAGTGCAAGGTCCTCCCCGCCTCCATCCAGGTTTTTAAAGGTGTCCAGTGTCTTACTCTCTTAATAGCAGAATGTCCTTTCTAAGGTCTAGTTCTACACAGCTCTGCTGCTATTTTTTGCATGTGGTCTGCCTTTGACAGATGCTATAGCAGAAGTTTTCCATGCCAGGCTTGATATACTTTTTCTGGAGAATATTAAAATCAGTTATAAGATCAGGTCTTAATGTCACAATTGACCATTTTCTTTTAACCACATTTGATTGCTTAAAATATACACATATAGATGTTTATGTGTGCTTCCCTATGACCTGAAAATGATCAGACTCTGGCAAAATAGTACTTAAAGAGAGCCTACCCTGTATTAAAAGTGATCTTTTATACAGAATAAATGCATTGTTTATACAGTTTTCCATGCTTCTAGTAAATGATTAGTAGTGAATGGCCATCACTTGACATCTGTCCATGTTTGGGACCTTCTGTGCTCTCAGCTATGTAGAGATCTGTGGTGGAACTCACTACAGATGTGCATAATGCCAACCTTCAACTATTCATCTGTAGAGGACAGCCCAAGGCAAGGACTAGACATTGTAAATGCGAAGTTATGAAAACACCATGGTCATAATTCCAGAATGATTTCAGAGAGAAAAGGGGAAGAAGCAAGCTATCCTTCAACAACTTGTTGGGAAGAAAGGAAGAATGTAATACTATTTAAAAGAAATATTGGCAACTAATATGTTTATTGATCCTTTTGTAAATGCTTTGTGGTGTTTGCCTAAGTAGAATATGCACTGTGAGTGGTCAGTTTTGTTTTGCTTTTGCATTCAGTACATTTGATTGTGCTGTGTGTACTGACAGATGATAACCTGTGTGCATATTTATGTGAACTGCCATTATGTCATAGGTAGAACTTGCCTTTGTCATACACTACTTTCTGCGTGACTTCCCTAGGATCCACTAGAACTAAAGGTGAGAGTTGTCCTAAATATTTTGGAAATTGATTTAGAAATATTTTTATATTCATAAAACCCCTTACTATTCATAGCAATAAGTCATTATGGATCACGAATGAATGCTTAATTGAGAAATTCTAATTATAAAATCAGAAGTATATAAAAATACCTAAATGCACAATTAATATGCTATATTTAGTTAGCGTTTTTAAAATTTTTGCTTTAAAGGATAATGCTGCAGCTCCTGTAATTTTGACCTAAAGAAATGGAGGATAAATATATGTTAAACTAAATGTCTAGGAACTAATCAGTGGTAAGGGCTTGATATTCTCTTAACATCAGAAAACATTACCCTTGCATCTTTGCACCACTGATGTCTTCACCTGCAAAGGTAATCAGGCTGACAAGGATTTTACAAGTCCCAAGGGTCTGATGACCAAACTGGGCTGAGGTATCTCCTGTTCCTTACAGCCTGATAAGGCTAGCTACTACGGCCAAGTTTCCTGGCTGCCAGACTGGTTATTGCAGGACAATGTTATTACTCATCTTTGGTCCTTAGACATAAAACCTGGCTCATCATCTTCATACCCCTCTTTGACTACTCCAATGCCTTGACAGCCTCTGCATGTGCTTAGGTTCCAAATTGAGGAGTTCCATGACCTCAGAGAGCATTTACTTAAAAGACTCAGGGGTGTTCCTCAGAACAATGAAAGATGACAATATGGGAGCCCTTAGTCTCTAAGCTGCAAGCTGCTGATGGGGGCGGAACACCTAGCACCGGGGTTTGAGGACCAGGGAAAGTAAGGGCTTCCCAATGACATCTGTCTAACTGCCTAAATAAAGATGAGATGGGTGTTTCAGGCCTGACTGCTGTATCATGTGATCTGATGATCTCACTCTCCCCGTTTCTTCTATGCCTATTCTCCATGTCTCCGTTCCTTGTCATTTAATGCCTGTTTGACCGGGACATAAACCAGGTGCCTTCAAAGTCCCTCTAATTAAATGAACACTCTTTCCTCTCCACGGTTCCCTGTGCTTTCCCATGGCCTGATTCCTAGGACAGGACAGAAGGCTGGCCCCGGGTCGAGGTGTTGAACATGACCCTAAGTATAAGGGGATTGAAGTGGCACCGGCCCACTTGAGCTTGTGGCTATGGCAGCCTTGCTATCCTCCCCAATTCCCACAGCCTTAAAGAGAATTTTTAGATTGCACTGTTAAAGCTATTAAGGCAAGGCCTATTAACTTATTGGACATTTCCTTCTCTGGAGGCTGACTACAAAGTTAAAGCTATCCTAAGCCCAGCAGTCAAAAGACCCCTTCGGTTCACTGAATTAACAGGCTCAATTGAAATGCACCACCCCAACCTAGAGCACTGTAGCACAGACCTTCATTTTCTTTCTTCTAAAAGAATTACACCTGCAAGGTCATTTCCTGCTGCTTCTCTGCCTGAGTCTGAAAGCTGCTCCTTTAACCTTTCTTCCCTGCTTAGTAGAAGATCTGTGTGTGAAGCAGTGTTTGGGTGAGTTTATGTCTAATCCAGGCTCCAGGAGGAAGTTCCCACTGTGTGAGGTGGGGAGCTCTTTGTCCAGCTAGGCCTGTATTGTACCAGCTGCTAGGACCACACAGAGATACAGCCTAGGAGCCAGGACATCCCGAGTGTGGCCCAGATCGATACAGTCTATTTTTACCTGCTCATTGTTTTTAATGAGAGAAGAAGAAACTGATTATAACCTTGAAATCTTACCCTGGCCTTCTCCTCTTAAGTCCTGGTACTGCAGGCATGTAGCACCGTGTCCTGGGACCAGGGATACAATCCAGGCTCTGTGCATATTAGGAAGCGCTCAGGTAACTGGGCTACATCCCAGCCCTTCTTACTTATTACGTAATGAAATAAGTAGAAATAAATGAAATAAGTAGACCAAAGCTGTTAGCAGCTTTGGGTCTTTCCTTTGTAGTCACAATTGCGTTCCCCGCCCCAACAAGTGCTATTCTCAGTTCTTGGAATGAACTGTGCCATCCTGACCAGCACCACCCCCTGCCCTGGGCCATGCTTCCACATTGCTGACAGAAAAGGCCTGGGGTCCTTGTTCTTCCTTCCCTTGTAACCAGGCCATGGCTCGACACTGCTGGAAGAAATTATTCTAGTGCGACTGTGGCTTCTTCCTCCACAGGCAGCCAGAGAAAAGCTTCCTGCTCATACACACAGGTTTCAGCTGCTCCCTTGCCCTTCATGACAGGAAACCATGCTGTCAGAACATCAAAGCAGCTGGGAACTGCCATTGGTCACTTCTTCAGTGCAAAGTAATCCAAGCAAGGGGCCTAAGTCCTGACTCACAGTTAACATGAAGATCCTGGAGCATGTAGAAGAGTCCTCTATAGCCACCCCCAGGCACCTAGGTTTTTCTGTGAGTCTAGCCCTGCCACCCCACTTGGTCCTACTGCAGAGGTAATGCCTTCCCCAGACTTCTCTGGAGGCTCCTTCCCGAGCCTCACCATTATCTTATCTGTTGTCTCCAAGACTGCCACCATCCCTGCACCCTTTTGTGATGAACCAGGAAGGCCTGCAGCTGCCCAAGTCTCTCTGCAGGGCAAGAGCAAGGAAGGATTTCCCACGGTGACTAGATCAGCAGCTTACAAGGTGGGGCTTGGACTTTTATCTCCATGTGGCCTCTGCTACTGGCTGCAGCTTTCTATACTGTACAGAGCCATTTCGTTGTTCCCTTCTAGATGTTGCTCCTGGGTCTGAAGTGTCTGCTCACTCATGGTCTGCTCTATACACGTCGCAGGGCAGCCTAGCAAATCTGTTCCCTGTCTTGGACACCTTTCCCAAGACGCTTGGTTTTGGGGAAGGGCCCAAAAGTTGTCAGACACTTAAACCCACTGCACTTTCCCTTCCTAGGTCTTTCCTGTGCTCCCAGAGGAGTGGGAGGAGAAATGGGTAAAGGGCAGGAGCAGGAAGTCCTATAGCTTTCTCCTCTTCCAAGAGTTCAGACTCTTGTGGACGCTTCTGGGTCCCACAACAGTGACTGGATGCTGGGTGGTGTGAAGGTCAACAGTGGCACCTCCTCGCCTTGTGCTTCCTTCTCACCTGAGCCCTACAGGGACTAGGCTGTCTGGTCAGCTTCAGCAACTGTGTTACTAGTGTCAGGGCCTATGCAAGTCTTCACAGTGAACAGTTATGTTGGAGCTGTTACCTCATAGCTCTTGGTCCTTATTTAATTGGACCCTGAGCCCCTCCACTCCTGTGCTCTGTGTTCTCTTATTACTGTTTCATCAACTTATGCCCTTGGGAACAGCCCGGAGAAATGGCCGCTGTTTCTCTTAGTTTTTCCTTCGGTCACATGAGGTAAAAAGTCTAGTTAGCAATTTATCCATTTATAAGTGCACAGGCATTGTGTGTGTTTCTTAATCTAGTTAACTATAATTCTGCACTTTTTTCCAAGATGCATTAGTAAGTGTTGAGGTTCTGAGTCTCCTAGCTGAGCTCTATCATACAATGCAGCCTTCCATTGGTCGTACAGCCATTGTTTAAATGTTTTCCACTCTTGATTTCCCTTCTCACTGACTTTCAACATCTTTTTAAAAAGTACATTTTCATCTCTTAGGACTTAAAGCAGTGATATCTTTGTCTTTGAGTAAGGCCACTTAATTGAAAGAGATTAACTTTAATATTTTACAATGTGCAGCAATTATGCTTCTTGCTAACACATAATCCTTTCATCCATAGAGGCCAGAGGAAGAGGTAGAGATCTTTGCACTTCAGGCAGAAATCTCTCAGCTCATGTGCCTCTTCATCAATACTTTCTGCTCCAACAATAAAAGTTTCCTACAGGAATTAATCTCTAATGCTTCAGAAGGGAGAATTCTTTTGAATTTTTAAAATTTCATAGAAGTGGGAGAATTGCTGAATATTAGGACACTTGGTGGGAGTGATTGAATAGAATAATTCAACCGTTCATGCCACACATCTGCCCCAGATTTGAAGGGGAAGGGACAATTTGGAGAAATGGAATAATGTGACTGTGTATGTGTTTATATAGGTCTTGGAAAAGATTCACTATGTGAGTCCAAGAAAATATCTTAAGTTAGACAACAGTAGAAGCCTCATTTCCAACCCTCAGGGTTAAAAGCTGGTTTTGCTTGATGCACACATTTAAATGATTAACTGTTGGATCCTTCACAGTTCATGCAGACCACAGTGAGCTGGATGTGTGCCTTGTGCTGGGTGGAATTTGCTGAGTAACTCAGAAGTCTTGAGCAGTGTATTTTAAAGTGGTCTAGTTGTAGTTTTAATTACATGTCTTCATACTATATTATGATTCATAGGTGACCCTTTGACTGTGTAACCAATCTGATACCTCACCTCAGAAAATCAGACAGGGCTGGCAGAGGTGGTACACACCTTTAATCCCAGCACTTGGGAGAGGCAGGCAGAACTCTGTGAGTTCAAGGAGGGCCTGGCCTACTGAGCTAGTTCCAGGACAGCCAGAGCTACACAGAGAAACCCCATCAGGACAAAGAAACGAGAGGGGGGGGGGGTCAAGGTAGTGGTGAAGAAACAACTCATGGGCTGTCGCATCACTCTATGTGAATATGGGTTTGGCAGTCTGAGCAGGCTGTTCTGTTGGCTCCTGGCCTCTGGCTTGGCTGATGCTGAGTTTTTCACAACTCATTATTACATTTGGTGATTTAGTTAGAGGACGAAGGAAAGAGGGAGATGAGTAAGGATGAGAAAGAGGAAGAGAAAAGTACGAAAGTGGAGGGCGATAAGGGAGGAGAAGCCTAAGATTGAAGATGTGGGTGCAGATGAGGAGGACAGCAGTGGCAGAGACAAGACAAAGAAAACCAAGAAGATTAAGCAGGTTTGAGACAGATAAGATTAAATTATATGAGACTCTGAATCAAAAAAAATTTTTTTTGATTGTCCACAGGTGACTATAACAAGCAGCTATGTCCGAATAGGCAACATCAAGCGAACTATGTGGCCAAGAAGTTCAAGATAACACTATAACAGGAACCTGATGACCAAAAAAGCAACATGAGATGAATTCTGCCTGCCCACTGTGTAGCCCCTACAACAGAAGAACTACGTGGACAAAAATAAGAAAATTGTCAAGGACCTGGCACAGCTGTCATTAGAAACCGTTCTGGTTTCTGGTTTCTTCATTGGAATCTCCAGACCCACTGGAACCACTACCCAAGAAGTCTCGACTGGCCTTACCACCTGGCACTTTTCTGAAGTTCAGTGGCTCTCTTCTATTCTTCCCTACTTCCTTAAGGAAGGAAAATCCCCTTTCTACAGCATGGCAGGTTGGGTATTATGTATTGTGGGTTTTTTTATATCTTTTATTGTGTTTGTCCTGTTCTGATATTAAAATTATGAAATATAGAGAATTTTCTATTTTATGCACTATTGCTCTTTGTAAAGTAACTCTCGTGATGCCATGAGCTTTTCCTGGGTTGTATCAGAAGGTAATGGGCAAAGCACTTGTGCAGTGTTTTCAACTCCGAATACTGCCCTTTGAGACCCCTTCTGCCAACCAAAGTACAGAAGCCTTGTAACTGCAGCGGGCTGTTCAAATAAGAACAGAGTGTGACAAGTACCAAGACTTGTTCAAGGAACAGAGAGTTTCCCAGTGGTCCTATTCAGGGCTATCACAGCAGTGATAGCTTCTGACACAACAGTGTTTTAACTAGACCTAGAGAAATAGCATTAGAGTTGGTATAGCTTCATGACCTACTGCAGCAGCGACCTAGGAAAGCTGTGAGGAAGCACCCTGTCCACCAGAGCAGGGCTCCCAGTCATTCTAACTTCCCAGGTAATGCCTGGTCTCAGTGTGACCATGCCCCAAAGCCAGAGACTACCTTTCCTAAAAATGATGCAACACACATGGACTACGTGTGGCTTAGAGGGGATCCCATGTATTTGCCTACTTTTTGTGACCATTTTGAGGGGGTGTAAAAGGTTAATTATTTGATGTTTTGCATAATGTTGTTTGTTTACTTTTGAGACAGGTTGTCATGATGCAGCTCTAGTTGTCTGAGAATTCACTGAGTAGACCGGACTGGCCTCAGACTCCCATAGTTCTGCCGGCGTTTTCCTCCTGAGTGCTGGGAGAAAAGGTGTATACCACTTTGATCAATTGAGTATTTTTTATATATAGAAAATTTTAATTTTGTCCCTTAACGAAACAGACAGTACCGCCCCTCCCCCCAAATCTAGGACCTGAAAACAGGTGGCTTACATCCGTGGTAGCAGTCATTTGCGGAAGTAAAGTGCAGATGTGTGCTAAGGCACGGCTCTTGAATTGTCACAGGCCTCCCCATTCACTGTCCGCCATCCGGTAGCTTCCTTGAATCAGTCCTGTTGGGTAGTGCATGTGTGGGATCCTGCAGCCTGACCTCCTAAAGAACCTGTCTGACTGGGGCAGATACCAGCTCAATAGTCTCAGTTGGTAAAAGCGATTCTTTTATATCCCAGCAGTTCTGGGGGAGAGAGGTGTTATGTAGGATCTCCTGTAGCTTAGGCTGGCTTTGACCTTACTGCACAGATGAAGAAGATCTTTACTCTTTTGTTCTTCTGCCTTTATTTCCCAAGTGCTGGGATAACAGACACATACCATTTTATGTTACACTGGGAATTGGACCCAGGACCACTTACATTTTAGGCAAGCACCCTGCGAACTCCCTTCCTTACAAAATAGATCAGGAAGAAGGAATTTGGACCAAGAAATTCATGGTTGGCCCAGGAAGCCAGGACTCTGAGGTAGGAGCTCCAAGTTCCCTTACCTGGCCCTGTGAAAGAGCTTGGCCGAGTGCTCAGGTGACAGACACAGTGCTGACAGGAAGGCAGCTTCCTGTCCAGCTTGCCAACACACTGCCCCTTACACACCATGGCCTTGCCAGGAAATCTTCATTTCAAATCTAAACTGATAGCTGCTAAACGAGTGCTGAGGAGCTTTCCAGTGCTGAGCTACCCACACCATGATGCATGGAGGACAGGAGGGTCAGTTCTGGAGACCACCCAGCAGCTGTCGGCCACATATTCCATGGGAGGAGAGCGAGCATGGGGAGAGCATGGCATATTGAACTGCTGCCCTCACCAGGAGCCCTTCCTCAGCCTGCACAGGCCTCACGGGCCATGGGCAGAAACCATTCGTTACGTACAGCTCCTAGAGGGAGATTTGTGCAGTGCAGAAATGTGTTTGTTGCAGTGGAGGGTGACAAGATGTGTAAATCAGGAGCAACCAGACTCTGTGACAAGAAATTCCAGTTTTGCGGCTTTCCCCAGAGTAGGTAGGGAACACAAAAGCTCGGGCTAAATGGACTAGACATGGAAAGATGCCTTGGAACAACTTGCCTAAAGGCTTGTCTGCACAAGGGGTGGACAGTTTCTTAGACAGGATGGAGGAAGCTTTGGCTGTAGGCAGGCAGTAACTGGAGGGAGGGAGGAACATCCCTTTGGCCATGCTCTGATCAGGGTCACATTCCTGCAGCCGCCTTTCTCTCTCACTCAGTCTCCCCATTCCTCCCGCTTCCTTTTCTCCCTTCCACACTTCTCCCAGTCGACCCAGCTCCAAAGCAGAAAAATGTTCTGCTGGGGTGTCCTGATGCTTCTCCACATATACACAGCACCAGTGTCTAACCAAAGCCTGAAGCTCAGGGTCAGAAAATAGGGCAGTATGAGAAGTTCTGCATCGAGCTCACAAAACTTTGAGGTACTAGGCTAAGTGCTTGTTACCAATGCACAATGTACAAAAGAATTGCTGTGGTCTCTTCTCTCCTTCTCAAAATGGAATCTTTTTCTGTACCCTCTCAAGACACTCCATCTCCACAAGGCAGTCCAGACAGGTATGCAATGGTACTCATTTCTACTTTAATAAATAAAGCTTGTCTGAGGACTAGAATGCAGAACAGCCACACTAGTTAGTCATGCAGGCCATGCAGTGGTGGCGCACACCTGAGATACCAGCAGCCACATTAGGAGCCATAGATGTCGGGTGGTTGCGATGCATGCCCTTAATCCCAGTGTTGGAGGAGGAATATAAGGCGGGATGAGACAGGAAGACTAGGGAGGCTGCGGTAAGCAGATGTGATGACTTCTTGACCAGCCTGGCTTACATAGTGTGTTACAAGGTGATGAAGTCTGGTATGGTGTGACCCACTCAAAAACATAAACAGCAAGAAAATAGGGGAAACTTCTACATATAATCCTCCAAAGTACTCTTTCCTCAAAATTTGTTACTTCTCAATCATCTGATTGTCCCTGCGTTTCCAGGGAAAATAGTTTATGTAAGAATGACGAGGCTGCTATCAGTCCTTTGATGGAGATTAGATATGAGTAAAGGAGACTTCAAAACCCACTCTATAGTGAAATACCTCCTTCTACTAGGCCACACCCAGTCCATCAACAACATACATATTAACGGAGCCATTCACTTTGGGGTACCATTTTCTTTCAAATCATCACAGATCCAATGGGACTATAAATAGAATAAGTTATGTGATGTCACGTGGGTGTCACGATCTAAATGGGTATGCTCTATAAGAACAACCAGTGCTCTTATCTGGTGAAACACTTTTGTTTGATGGTGATTAGATTGGTTCTAAGCATGCGTGTAGTTGTAGTAAAGAATAAAAGGCCTCTGATAAGAACTTTGCTTTTAAGCAGTATTAGGTAACTTGTCTTAGAGAATTCAAGGAGACATCATTTCTTGAGTCTGTAAGCATTTATTAATACCTATACACACAATTTTCCTCATCTTCCAGAGAAATATCACGTACACAGGAAATATGTGAACATATTGGATCAAGGATCAAAGAATATTGTCTTCACCCTGTGAATATCTAAGAGAAGATTTATGAACATAATGAGGTTGTCATAATGATCCAAAAATTCTCCCAGTGTACAGCTTATAACACAAATGATTCTGTAAGAAATGGCAACAAGTATGGATATGGCAAACCCAGGGGTACCTCCACTGAAACAGCAGACCTAAAGAATCATAAATGTGGAAAACTGGAGAGAGCCTTCAAATATAAAGACTGTGTTCCACAATTAGTCAAAGAATTTGCACTGGAAAGGAACCACCCCAAACTACAGACTGGGCTAAGTCACTATAGTGTAAACATGCACTCACACTATCATGGATCTCCGGTGTAGAGAAAACCCACCAGTGCAGGAAATGTGGAAACCGTTACAGGTTCCCAGCTGACACCAGAGATCTCATGCTGGCTTGAGATCCTACAAATCTAAAAAGTGTAGAATTTTTTATCTCTTTTATCAGATCAAAAACCATTATACAGCCCATAAAGGGGAGGGACCTTACAAATATACTGAATATACAAAATGTTTCATCGAGACCATCTTAACCACATCAGAGAATTCATGTAGGAGAGAAACCTTTCAAATCTAGAGATTGTCAGAAATCCTTTAGAGGTTTCAAATCTTACAATACATGAGAAAACTCACACAGAAGAGAAGCCTTACAAATGTGATAAGAGGGAGAATTCCTTTGCACTTGTCTTTTGTCGTAGAATTCATCAGAGAATTTATACAGGAGGAAAGCCTCACGAATGTACCGCTCGTGAGAAATCCTATACATGGGGCCAAATTTTAGAAAACATAAGACTATTTATACAGGAGAGAAAATTGTGAGTGTGTTGAATATTTCAGTATCTGTCTGCCATTCATTTCTATGAATACCCAAGAAAATTTATATTGTAGTGCAAGGTTTCGATAATCAATGTGGCATATGCCTTATCTGTACCGGCAAAGGTACCAGCGGTTATAGGGGTTAGGGAATAACCACGATAGTCCTTTATAATAAATCAGTTTTAATACAAGGGAAAATAAGGGAACTTACAGAACCAAGGGTCCAGCGGAGCAGAAGGTACGCAGGGGAGAACCAAACGGGGCTCCTTTCGGTGACCCGATCCGATTTAAGGGGTATCCTACTCCGCTGGGGCAGCCACACCCCTGAACGCAGGGATTGGGCCAGCTGCCCCAACATCTCCCCCTTTTGTCTAAATAAGACAGATTCAGAAACCAAATACAACTATATACAATGGGAACAGATCATATAAAATTACAAGAAGTAAACAATATCAGGCAAGGAGTATATAACAAAAAAATTTTTTAATCATTTTACTTTGGGAAGTCTAAATAATCTAGAAGGTAGCTACCATTATCTAATCTTTAACCCCATCAAAGATCTGAGAAGGAGAGTAAAATTACCAAAGCAACCAGGAAGCACAAACGAGAAACTTCCAAAATGTGCAACAGAAGACAGAGACAATTGACTACCTGGGCAACCACACGAAGTCTTGATAGCAATGTTGAGGTAACCAACTTTGGCTGAGGCCTGAAAAAAACCTGACATACCATTATACAATGGCAAGAAACCTTTAGTAGAACTATCCTATCCTGTCTTGGCAAGATAAGACAATTTTGTTTTATCCACTTATGGATATTTTATACTTTAGCCAGTAATGGAGGTATGGGCTTTTCTTTGTCCCAAAGCCAGTTTTGCCAAGTAGAAGACAAACTCCCAGTGGAGTGTCTTAGGTGCTCAACGTTCTCTCGGGAGTAGAGCATTGTTGCCAGGAGTGATTGTGTCTCATAAATACAAAACTCTAGGTTAGATTAAAGGCCATGTTTTACAGCTCTTTAAAGAGGTCGAAGATTATGTTATCTATACTAAATACAACCTCTATGTGTCTAAAAAACCTGATTGTCCTAAATATAAATATGACCAACATATGATTTTTAACACTTATGTAACTGTATGACTAATAGAATAAACAACTGTACAATAAATGAAGACAATGATTTCCAAATGTAAACAGGGTCATTACATAAATAATATCTGAGGTAGAAATGTATATTGTAAGATAGTAAACAATGTCATTACATAAATAGTATCAGAGGTAGAGATGTACATTGTAATATAGTAAACAATGTCAATATAACAATTGTTTCAAACAGAGGTAGTATCATACTCTCATACAATGTTTAATATATCAATATACAAGAATCAACACTCATATAGTTTTTCAAAAAACAATAACACAATTCCACAACTCCCCCTGCCACCAGCACACTTCCTGCTCTTCCTGCAGGGGTTATTCTCCCCGGATACTGCCTCTCTCTTCCTGTCCCTACCCAGCTTGCACCCAGAATCCTCCCCCCCTCCGCCTGCCTCATCCTCCCGTCTTTGGGGCCACAAAATCCCATAGCTCAGCCTGTTTGGGCTCTGGGGACCTGGAATTGAGTGCACCCAGGCCGGTGGGAGGTCCCCTCCTTCATTTGACTGCCCGGGACAAGGTAGGCCTTTGTCTGAGAGCTGCTTGGCCTGCAAGGGGACCTGACAGTCTGCCAGAGGATCCATCATTCTTTGGGGTGAGTGAGGAGTGAGTGCCCGAACCACGGCAGCTGCCCGGAGAGGGACCACCGACACTCCACCACTCCCCCTGCCACCAGCACACTTCCTGCTCTTCCTGCAGGGTTATTCTCCCCGGATACTGCCTCTCTCTTCCTGTCCCTTCCCAGCTTGCACAAAGAATCCTCTCCCCCTTCCCCCGCCTCATCCTCCCACCTTTGGGGCCACAAAATCCCACAGCTCAGCCTGTTTGGGCTCTGGGGACCTGGAATTGAGTGCACCCAGGCCGGTGGGAGGTCCCCTCCTACATTGGCCTGCCTGGGGCAAGGTAGGCCTTTGCTGAGAGCTGCTTGGCCTGCAAGGGGACCTGACAGTCTGCCAGAGGATCCATCATTCTTTGGGACACTGCAGTCCTGATGACGACTTCTGGAGATTGACTTTCATACCTTGCTGACCTCTCAACACAGTAGCACCAGTGATATTTTCTTAGTTGTTCTCAGGTATCCTGCTCCAGTTCTAAGGCCATCCACCCAAAGGGGTCAGACTCTGGCCTCCAGGCAGGTCTGAGGATTCCTGCGGAGGGGTGCGGGCTCCTTCAGATTGTGCTGCCAGGTTCGCTGTGTGGTATTCCATCCCGCCCTGCCCCCACCTTGGCCCTTTTGTCTGGGCTGCGACCCTGGGCTGCCTGGAATCACTGATCCTGTGCACTGACATTCCATCTGAACTGGTGAGTGAATGCGGACCCTGGGGCAACCTGCCCTGGAAGAGAGCACAGACCCCCACTTCCCTCTGCAGGCTTGTGTCTGTTTCTCCCGTCCCTGTGTCTCCCAAGATTTCCCTAGTGTTCTCAGGTGTCCTGCTCCAGTTCTAAGGCCATCCACCCAAAGGGGTCAGACACTGGCCTCCAGGCAGGTCTGAGGATTCCTGCGGAGGGGTGCGGGCTCCTTCAGATTGTGCTGCCAGGTTCGCTGTGTGGTATTCCGCCAGTTCAGTTCCACCTGAACTGGTGTCCTGCTCCTGTTCTAAGGCCATCCACCCAGAGGAATCAGACTCTGGCCTCCAGGCAGGTCTGGGGATTCCTGCAAGGGAGTGCGGGCTTCTTCAGATTGTGACACAAGGAATAGGTCCTCCTCTGACACTGGGGAGATCCAACCAGTTTCAGTCACAGCAAAGATTGGTCTAGGACGCCAAACGCCTCCGGGCTCCTTTTGAAGGAAGAGATGGGCAGGCGCCAATGCAGAAGCTCCTCCAACAACATGAAAGGCAACATGACATCACCACAATCCAGACATCCCGAAACAACAAGAATTGAACACCCTACCCCAGAAGATATAGAAGAATCTGACCTTAAACAGTACTTTATGAAAATAATAGAGAACCTTAAACAGGAGGTAAAAAGCTGCCATAAAGAAATGGAGTTGACAAACAAAAAGGTAGACGAAATAAATAAATCTCTCAAAGATACCCAAGAAAAACAAGAAAAACAAGAAAAAGCAATCAAACAGGTAAGGGAAACAGTACAAGACCTGATAAATGAAATGGAGGTATTGAAGAAAACACAATCTGAGGGACGACTGGAAATGGAAACTCTGAGTAAATGAACAGAAACTTCAGAGACAAGTATTTCCAACCGAATACAAGAGATGGAAGAAAGAATCTCGGACTCTGAAGATACTATAGAGGAAATAAACTCACAGATTAAAGAACTAAACAAATCTAACAAATTCTTAACACAAAACATTCAGGAAATCTGGGACACCATGAAAAGACCAAACCGAAGAATAATTGGGGTAGAAGAAGGAGAAGAATTACAACTCAAAGGCCCAGAAAACATATTCAACAAAATTATAGAAGAAAACTTCCCCAACCTAAAGAGGGATGTTCCTATGAAGGTACAAGAAGCCTACAGAACACCAAATAGACTGGATCAAAAGAAAGCATCCCCATGCCATATAATAATCAAAACACAAAACATACAGAATAAAGAACAGATATTAACAGCTGCAAAGGAAAAAGGTCAAATAACATATAAAGGGAAACCTATCAGAATTACACCTGATTTCTCAATGGAAACCATGAAAGCCAGAAGAGCTTGGATAGATGTGCTACAGACACTAAGGGAACATGGATGCAAGCCTAGACTACTATACCCAGCAAAGCTTGCATTCACCATTGATGGAGAAAACAAGATATTCCAGGACAAAAACAGATTTAAACAATACACAGCCACAAATCCAGCCTTGCAGAAAGTAATAGAAGGAAAATCACAAACCAAGGAGTCCAACAATGCCCAGAATAAGTCAGGCATCTAGCAACTCTTCACCAGCACAACTAGAAGAAGGGAAACACACAAACTCTACTACTAAAAATGACTGAAGTTAACAACCACTGGTCATTAATATCACTTAATATCAATGGACTCAATTCACCTATAAAAAGGCACAGGCTAAGAGACTGGATACGAAAACAGAATCCAACATTTTGCTGTTTACAAGAAACACACCTCAACCACAAAGACAGACACCTACTCAGAGTAAAGGGTTGGGAAAAGGTTTATCAAGCAAATGGCCCTAAGAAACAAGCTGGTGTGGCCATACTAATTTCCAACAAAGTTGACTTCAAACTAAAATCAATCAGAAGAGATGGAAAGGGACACTTTATACTCATAACAGGAAAAATCCATCAGAAGGAAGTCTCAATCCTGAATATCTATGCCCCTAATATAAAAGCTCCCACTTATGTAAAAGAAACACTTCTAGAACTCAAGGCAGCCATCAAACCACACACACTAATAGTTAGAGACTTCAACACTCCTCTCTCACCAATGGACAGGTCAATCAGATAGAAACCTAACAGAGAATTGAAAGACTTAATGGAGGTAATGAACCAAATGGACTTAACAGACATCTATAGAACATTCCATCCAAATAGGAAAGAATATACATTCTTCTCTGCGGCTCATGGAACCTTTCGAAAATTGACCATATACTTGTTAACAAAGCAAACTTCCACAGTTACAAAAAAATATTAGTAACCACCTGTGTCTTATCGGATCACCATGGATTAAAATTAGAAATCAACAACAATGCTACCCCCAGAAAGCCCACAAACTCATGGAAACTGAACAGTCAACTACTGAAAGACACCTGGGTCAAG
Source organism: Arvicola amphibius (assembly GCF_903992535.2). Classification (NCBI taxonomy): domain Eukaryota; kingdom Metazoa; phylum Chordata; class Mammalia; order Rodentia; family Cricetidae; genus Arvicola; species Arvicola amphibius. The sequence goes on from NC_052047.1 coordinate 101,185,821, forward strand.
GAAGAAATAAAGAAAGAAATTAAAGTCTTTCTTGAATTTAATGAAAACAAAGACACAACATACTCAAACCTATGGGACACAATGAAAGCAGTGCTAAGAGGAAAGTTCATAGCACTAAGTGCCCACTTAAAGAAAACGGAGAAAGCTCTCATTGGTGACTTAACAGCACACCTGAAAGCTCTGGAAAAAAAAGAAGCAGACTCACCTAGGAGAAGTAGAAGACTGGAAATAATCAAACTGAGGGCAGAAATCAACAAAATAGAAACACAGAAAACAATCCAAAGAATCAATGAAACAAGAAGCTGGTTCTTGGGGAAAATCAACAAGATTGACAAACCCTTAGCCAAACTAATCAAACGGCAGAGGGAGAACACGCAAATTAATAAGATCAGAAATGAAAAGGGGGACATAACCACAGACACAGAGGAAATTCAGAGAATCATTAGATCTTACTACAAAAGCCTGTATGCCACAAAATTGGAAAATGTAAAAGAAATGGACAGTTTTTTAGATAAATACCATATACCAAAGTTAAACCAGGACCAGGTAATTGCTCTAAATCGTCCTGTTAGTCGTGAAGAATTAGAAACTGTTATCAGAAACCTCCCTACCAAAAAGAGCCCAGGACCAGATGGTTCCAATGCAGAATTCTACCAGAACTTCCAAGAAGACCTAATACCTATACTCCTTAAGGTATTTCATAATATAGAAACACAAGAGTCACTGCCAAATTCCTTCTATGACGCTACAGTTACCCTGATACCTAAACCACACAAAGACTCAACCAAGAAAGAGAATTACAGGCCAATCTCACTCATGAACATTGACGCAAAAATTCTCAATAAAATACTGGCAAACCGAATCCAAGAACACATTAGAAAAATTATCCACTACAATCAAGTAGGCTTCATCCCAGAGATGCAGGGCTGGTTCAACATACGAAAATCTATCAATGGAATCCATCATATAAATAAACTGAAGGAAAAAAACCATATGGTCATCTCATTAGATGCTGAAAAAGCATTTGACAAAATTCAGCACCCTTTTATGATAAAAGTTTTGGAGAGATTAGGGATACAAGGGTCATTCCTAAATATAATAAAAGCTATTTACAGCAAGCCGACAGCTAACATCAAATTAAACGGAGAGAAACTATCCCACTAAATTCAGGAACACGACAAGGCTGTCCACTCTCTCCTTATCTCTTCAATATAGTGCTTGAAGTTCTAGCAATAGCAATAAGACAACATAAGGGAATCAAGGGGATTCGATTTGGAAAGGAAGAAGTTAAACTTTCATTATTTGCAGATGATATGATAGTATACATAAGCGACCCCAAAAACTCCACCAAAGAACTCCTACAGCTGATAAACTCCTTTAGTAACGTGGCAGGTTACAAGATCACTCCAAAAAATCAGTCGCCCTCCTATACACAAAGGATAAGGAAGCAGAGATGGAAATCAGAGAAGTATCACCTTTCACAATAGCCACAAATAGCATAAGATATCTGGGAGTATCGCTAACCAAGGAAGTGAAGGATTTATTTGACAAGAACTTTAAGTCTTTGAAGAAAGAAATTGAAGAGGATACCAGAAAATGGAAGGATCTCCCCTGCTCGTGGATTGGGAGGATCAACATAGTAAAAATGGCAATTCTACCAAAAGCAATCTATAGATTCAATGCAATCCCAATCAAGGTCCCATTAAAATTCTTCACAGAGATTGAGAGGACAATAATCAACTTTATATGGAAAAACAAGAAACCCAGGATAGCCAGAAAAATCTTATACAATAAAGGTACTTTTGGAGGCATTACCATCCCTGACTTCAAACTCTATTACAAAGCTACAGTATTGAAAACAGCTTGGTATTGGCATAAAAACAGAGAAGTTGACCAATGGAATCGTATAGAAGACCCGGATCTTAAACCACAAACCTACGAACACCTGATTTTTGATAAAGGAGCCAAAAGTACACAATGGAAGAAAGAGGGCATCTTCAACAAATGGTGCTGGCATAACTGGATGTCAACCTGTAGAAGAATGAAAGTAGATCCATATCTATCACCATGCACAAAACTCAAGTCCAAATGGATTAAAGACCTCAATATTAATCTGAACACATTGAGCTTGATAGAGGAGAAAGTGGGAAGTACTCTACAACAAATGGGCACTGGGAACCGTTTCCTGCGCATAACCCCAGCTGCACAGACATTAAGCGCAACATTGAATAAATGGGACCTCCTGAAGTTGAGCAGCTTCTGTAAAGCAAAGGACATTGTCACTAAGACACAAAGGCAGCCTACTAACTGGGAAAAGATCTTCACCAACCCTGCAACTGGCAAAGGTCTGATCTCTAAAATATATAAGGAACTCAAGAGACTAGACGGTAAAATGCCAATTAACCCAATTAAAAAATGGGGCGCTGAACTGAACAGAGAATTCTCAACAGAAGAAGTTCGAACGGCCAAAAGACACTTAAGGTCATGCTCAACCTCCCTAGCTATCAGGGAAATGCAAATCAAAACAACTTTGAGATATCATCTTACACCTGTCAGATTGGCTAAAATCCAAAACACCAATAATAACCTTTGCTGGAGAGGTTGTGGGGTAAGGGGTACACTCATCCATTGCTGGTGGGAATGCACACTTGTGCAACCACTTTGGAAAGCAGTGTGGCGGTTTCTCAGGAAATTCGGGATCAACCTACCCCAGGACCCAGCAATTCCACTATTGGGAATCTACCCAAGAGATGCCCAATCATACAACAAAGGCATATGCTCATCTATGTTCATAGCAGCATTATTTGTAATAGCCAGATCCTGGAAACAACCTAGATGCCCTTCAGTGGAAGAATGGATGAAGAAACTGTGGAATATATACATGCTAGAATACTACTCAGCGGTAAAAAACAATGACATCTTGAATTTTGCAGGCAAATGGATGCAAATAGAAAACACTATTCTGAGTGAGGTAACCCAGACCCAAAAAGATGAACATGGAATGTAGTCACTCATAATCGGTTTCTAGCCACAATTAAAGGACATCGAGCCTATAAATTTGGGATCCTTGAGAAGATAATAAGAAGGTGAACTCCCAAAAAAAGATATAGTAATCCTCCTGGATATTGGAAGTAGACACGATCGCCAGGCAAAATTGGGAACTTGAGGGTTGGGCGAGACTGGGCCAAGGGAAGATGGGGAGAGAAAAGCATGAAGGGGAGAACGGGGGGTAGCTCGGAGGAATGGGGTGCTTGGGATATAGGAAGGGTGGATATGGGAGCAGGGAAGCATATATCTTAATTTAAGGAGCTACCTGAGGGTTGTCAAGAGACTTGACCCTAGAGGGGTTCCCAGGTTTCCAGGGAGACGCCCCCAGTTAGTTCCTTGGGCAGCTGAGGAGAGGGAGCCTGAAAAGGCCAGTTCCTATAGCCATACTGATGAATTTCTTGCATATCACCATAGAACCTCCACCTGACGATAGATGAAGAAAATGACAGAGCCCCACATTGGAGCACCGGACTGAGCTCCCAAAGTCCTGAGGAGGAGCAGAAGGAGAGAGAACATGAGAAAGAAAGTCAGGACTGTGAAGGAACCTCCAGCTGGCGACAGATGGGGAAGGTGACTGAGCCCCACATTGGAGCACTGGACTGAGCTCCCAAGGTCCTGATGAGGAGCAGAAGGAGCGAGAACATGAGGGAGAAAGTCAGGAACGTGAGGGGTGCGTTCACTCATGGAGACGGTGGGACAGAACTAAAGGGAGATCACCAACTCCAGTTGGAATGGGACTGATGGATCATGCGACCAAACCCGTCTCTCTGAATGTGGCCAACAGCGGGGGCTGACTGAGAAGCAAAGGACAATGGCGCTGAGCTCTGATTCTTCTACATGGACGGGCTCTGTGGGAGCCTTCTCAGCTTGGTCGATTACCTTCCTGTTCCTGGGGGGAGTTGGGAGGACCTTGGACTTAGCATAGAGTGGGGAACCCTGATGGCTCCTTGGCCTTGAGAGGGAGGGAGGGAAGGTGTGGGTGGAGGGAAGGGGAGGGAAGGGGGAGAAGGAGGGGAGGGAAGGGGGAGAAGGAGGGGAGGGAAGGGGGAGGAGGAGCGGAGGGAGGGGGGAGGAGGAGGGAAGGAGATGGAAATTTTTAAATATAAAAAAAATAAACCATGAGAAAAAAAACAATAACACAAAAATCAATTATTCCTTCAGATCACCAGTTAATCCCTCCCCCCCTTTATTTTTATTTATTTTTTTAATATATATATATATATATATACATAATTTATACCCCTGAGTCCATATAAAGCCTTCCACAACCCGACCACCCTATACCAGCCACCAATTAGTGTCCCTAAACCTGAGGGTAAACTTTGTTGGGGGGGGGGGGGGCGTCGTCTTTGATTTTAATCAAATGAAAAATTACCTGTAATTACTATTGTCTGCCACTAGATGGCGCAGTGCACCGAGTTTCACAAGTTTTGGGAAACCAAAGATGGCGTCCCGCGTAGAGCGTAGAGTTCAAGGCGGCGATGTTTCGCTCGCAGAAATCAACGTTGAATCCCTGCAAAAGCTGCACAAATAGCTGGCGGGCGAGCGGGTAGCGATCCGCTAGCTTAATATTAGCTTCGGGTCCCTGCAAAAACTGCGGGTGGGAGGGAGGGGGAACGTGAACACGCTGGACGGGGCTCGCGCGCCGCGGGGCCGGATGGAGCCGCGGTTTTGTCTGGGAGGGAGGTGGAACGCGCGCTTGCGGGACTCCCAAGGACTGGCGGCTGGTGTCTGGGAGGGAGGGGGAACGCGCGGTGCGGAGCGGTCCGCGTTCTGCCCCACGTAAGGTTTTTAAGTGGATTTAGTCACCACGTTGGAGCGCCAAATGTACCGGCAAAGGTACCAGCGGTTATAGGGGTCAGGAAATAACCACGATAGTCCTTTATAATTAATCAGTTTTAATACAAGAAAAAATAAGGGAACTTACAGAACCAAGGGTCCAGCGGAGCAGAAGGTACGCAGGGGAGAACCAAACGGGGCTCCTTTCGGTGCCCCGATCCTATTTAAGGGGTATCCTACTCCGCTGGGGCAGCCACGCCCCTGAACGCAGGGATTGGGCCAGCTGCCCCAACACTTATCAAAAGCTCTGTTGTTGGAGATCACTGCACCTTTATACAAGATAAACATGAGAGATTCTGAAAGCCTTTATGTAATGTGCAAATCTTATAAAATTTTGAGAATTTGTACTGAGGAAAAATTCTGAAAATATAATAATTAGAAAATTTCATGAAAATATTTTATTTTTTCAAAATAAAATGCTCAAAAATAGCATAAGAATGAAAAATAAAGAAGTCTAAACAATGTGCTATGGTATAAGGGTCAAGAAATATGAGCAAAGGCATTCTAGTTATTACTAGTTGATGTGCCTTTCTTGTTAAAAATGGGTTGGTGATCAAAGACAATGATTAATTCTTGTACCCAGTTTTGTCCTCAGCTTCATAATATGATTTAATAATAAACTGTTAGTAAGTGGGTATGTACTCTGAGGAGTTAAGGTAAAGATTCTGTTTGTTTTATATATAAAAGTTTAGATTTCTCCTTGTTTTAAGGTTTTTTAAGATAACCACTCTAGATTAATAATAAAATAACTGATCCTTTCTTTATAATCACAAAATGCAGTCCTCCAGTAAAAAGAAAACTGATTAATGAAAATGCTTGCTTGTTTACACTTGTTAAACTGTAACAAGTTGCTTAGATATGAATGTATTAGGGACACTGGAAAATTTATTTTACCTGCAATAACCAAAATTTTGAATCATGTCAGGGCAATGAGAAACATTTTATCTTTTATTTTATACATTGTAATAATCCACTTGAAAAATGGAATATATACACATTGTGACTTTTATATTGCTTTAAAGATCTTGCTAAATAAACAGAATATAAAGGTAGAGACAAAGAGAGAAGGAAGACATCATAAGAGAGTTAGAGGGAACACATCGGGAACAGTTAGAAGGAAGACAGCAGGGAAGAGAGAAAGGTAAACACCAGAAAGAGATCCTGCCATGTGTATGGATGTGTGTGTGTGTGTGTATGCATTTTTCACCAACCCCAAAGAATTAATTTTGCACCCTTAGATTAAAAAGTTAAATGTTTGATCAGTCACCTACTCCGTGTCTCCTCAATTCTATAGGTCCTGACTGTTGGCCCTACAGCAGCAACTAATTTTTCCTTCTGGCAATCAATAGTGCTCCTCTGTTTTGGCAGTGGGAACACATGAATTTTTCCACTTTTATATTAACATGTGATTTGATGCATCATTTTTGTAGAAGAGACTATTTCACAGCAGACTTCCTCATATTTAGGTAGTTACTTTATATCTGCCTCCCTCTCTTCAGTATTCTTCCCTTACTTACAGATGCAGGAGCTGAGACCTGGGCCTCCAATACTCTCTTGAAATCAGCAGTGAGTTCTGTCATGGATTTCTCTTATGGTCTTTTTGTGTAAAGAGACACTTCTTTATTGAGGGATGATACCCACACCTGTGTGTGTGTGTGTGTGTGTGTGTGTGTGTGTGTGTGTGTGTGTGTGTGTATCAAAATAAGACACAGGATGTGGTAAGAAATTATGCTGGTCAGACAGTGGATGTAGGAGATTCTATCTTGTGGTTCATGACTTCACTAGCCCTGGGATATTGGCTAAGATTCCAGTACCAAGCCAGATTTTCTTCTTATTGAGTGGGCCATCAGTCCAATTGGTCAACTGTTGCCTCTGACTTGCAAGTGCCATTCAATTGACCTTACTACACACCTTGATACTAGAAATTGTCTTCTTTTATAGATATTGCAAATGGGCATTACTTTTTATAATTTCCTTTCTTTAGTAGTACAGTATTTTTTAGAAACCTAGTATCAAAACTTCAGGACCGAGGCTTTCAGATCTGGTTCAGCAAAAAGATATTAGTACTAAGTCCTGTCTCATAGATGTGATACCTTCAGCATAGGGTCACAACTTCAAAACACAGTAGGCAATTAGAGCTATGACTATAATTTGTATTGTTTCCAGAATTCAGAATCCCTTGGACTACTCCAACCATCTGACAGGAAGAATCTCTAGTCCAATACTAGGTTATTTGTTACTTTATGGTTCTTTTAAGAGGCACTGTCAGCCGGGCAATGGTGGTGCATGCCTTTAATCCCAGCACTCAGGAGGCAGAGGCAGGTGGATCTCTGTGAGTTCGAGGCCAGCCTGGTCTACAGAGCTAGTTCCAGGACAGACTCCAAAGCCACAGAGAAACCCTGTCTTGGAAAACACAAAAATATAAAAAATAAAAAAAACATTGTCAGTCTAAATGGGTTATCTTAGTTATATCCATACACACATATATACATATAATGTGTGCATGCAAATTTATGAGTGTTGTAAATTTGATAATTATAAAATATTATGAGTCCTAGATTCCTTATTAAACTGTAGTTCTATTTATCTCTCATCCATCATTATTATTCACTATTTGGAGTCCTCTCCCTGTTATTTTTTTCCCTAATTTATATCACATTTATTCTATTATTCACACTCCCTCTGACTCTCTCACACACACGTAGGGTCTCATAACAATCCTTGTTTCTGTAGTTTCTGTAGTTATTCCATGTTGCATACACACATCTGTGGATTAGTTGCTAAATACCAATGTTCTGGAAATACCTTTATAATAAAATAATGTGTTCATTCTAGATGTCTTAACTTTATATTGTTTTTCATAAATTTAAAGAACAGTATCACAAAATAAATGTGAGACTTTTAACCTTCTTAGAACCTTTTTTCAATTTTTACACTACATAAAATAGCAAAATTAAATTTTTTTACATAAAATAGCAAACTTTGGTAGAATTATAAACACCAGACATCTTTATACTTTTCTACATTTCATTTTATTTGGTAGCTTCAATGTGTCTGAATATGCATAAGTAGTTGAAAATAAATTACCTGTAAATTCATTCAACCTGTCCTGCAGCTAGGCTAGTAATTCTTAGTGTCTCTATGGCCAAGAGAGGAGAGTATTTTAACACATTTTTCTTTTACTTAACATTTGAATCAGTTTGAGATGTTATATATGCATATATTCAAGACTATCATTTGGAAGATAAAGGGTAAGTTTTAAAAAAAAAACATACAATGGAGCAAAATCAAAGAACCAAGCATAAGGCATATATAAATTCAGCCATTTAATATTGGGAAAAGGTGCCAAAACATAATCTAAAGAAAAAGAATGCATCACTAACAAATGATACTAGAGGGGCTGGAGAGATGGCTCAGGGATTAAGAGCACTGACTGCTCTTCCAGAGAACCCAGTTCAATTCCCAGCACCCATATGGCAGTTCACAACTGTCTGTAACTCCAGTTCCAGGGCACCTGACACCCAAGGCAAAACACCAGTGCACATAACAAAATGATTCTAGAAAACTTAGCTATCCACATGAAGAAAAATAAAATCCAAAGATTTAAGACTCATAACAAAAAATAGATCTAAGTAGAAACAAGATCTGTTTTTCAACTTCAAAGACAAAAACTCCTATAAGGCAGCATTGGCAGTACCCTATAAGACACAGCTGTAAAACAGACATCTGAGCAGGAGTCCATCCTCCCAGAAAACGAGTCCAAAATTGAAATAACTGCTTCAAACTTGAAAGGTTTCCATGGAGCTAAGGAAATAGTCAATCCAGCTACTGGTTGAAAGGAAGCAAATCTTTGACAGATGTATGTCTGAAAAAAAGATTAATATCCAGAATATAGCCTAGTCAAAAATAAAGAATAAAGGAACAAAATGACTCATTGGGGGAAAAAATGGGCCAGGGATTTTAGCAGAGTTCTCAATAGAAAAAATAAAAATGTGTGAAAAAATTAAAAATATCCATCATCCTTAGTGATTATAGAAATGAGAATTTAGACAGCTTAGAAATTTCATTTACTTCAGTTACAATAATTAAAACCAAGAAAAAACACAGACCTGATGAGGATGTGAGGACAGGTGGATCTGATCTCATCACTGTTGGTGAGCACGTCACATGGTGAGTCCTCCCTGGAGATTAGCACTGAGGATTTCTTAACCTACTGTATTACCTAGCTATGCAACTCCATGATATATATCTAAGTGACCAGACATTATACTCTTTTTTTGTTGCTTTTTTGTTTTTTTTCTTGTTTTTTATTGATTTTTATTGAGCTCTACATTTTTCTCAGCTCCCTTCCCTGCTTCTCCCCTCCCCCAAGGTCCCCATGCTTCCATTTTACTCAGGAGATCTTGTCTTTTTCTACTTCCCATGTAGATTAGATGTACCTAAATCTCTTTTAGTGTTCTCATTGTTGTCTAAGTTCTCTGGGATTGTGGTTTGTAGGATGGCTTTCTTTGTTTTATGTTTAAAAAGCACCTATGAGTGAGTACATGTGATAATTGTCTTTCTGTGTTTGGGTTACCTCACTCAAAATAATGCTTTCTAGCTCCATTCATTTTCCTGCAAAATTCAAAAAGTTGTTATTTTTTTCTGCTGTGTAGTACTCCATTGTGTAAATGTACCACATTTTTCTGATTCATTCTTCAATCGAGAAGCATTTAGGTTGTCTCCAGGTTCTGTCTATGACAAACAATGCTGCTCTGAACATAGTTGAACGCTTGTCCTTGAGGCACGATTGAGCATCCTTTGGATATATACACAAAGTGTTATTACTGGGTCTTGAGGAAGGTTGTCTCCTAATTTTCTGAGAAATTGCCACACTGACATCCAAAACGGCTGTACCAGCTTGTATTCCCACCAGCAATGCAGAAGTCTTGTTCCCTTTTAGCCACAACCTCTCCAGCATAGGCTGTCATCAGTGTTTATGATCTTTGCCATTCTTACAAGTGTAATATGGAATCTCAGAGTTGTTTTGATTTCTATTTCTCTGATGACTAAGGATGTTGAACATTTCCTTAAGTGTCTTTTTGTCATTTTAGATACCTCTGTTGAGAGTTCTGTTTATACTCCATTTTTTATTGGATTATTTGTTCTTTTGATGACCAATTTCTTGAGTTCTTTGTATATTTTGGAGATCAGTCCTCTGTCTGATGTGGTGTTAGTGAAGATCTTTTCCCATTCTGTAGGCTGTCGTTTTGTTTTGTTGACAATGTCCTTTGCTTTATAGAAGCTTCTCAGTTTCAGGAGGTCCCATTTATTAATTGTTTCTCTCAGTGTCTGTGCTTCTGGGGTTATATTTAGGAAGTGGTCTCCTCTGCCAATGCATTCAAGTGTACTTCTCACTTTCTCTTCTATAAGGTTCAGTGTGGCTGGCTTTATGTTGAGGCCTTTTATCCATTTGGACTTGAGTTTTGTGCATGGTGAGAGATATGGGTCTATTTTCATTCTTCTAAATGTTGATATCCAGATATGGCAGCACCATTTGTTAAATATGCTTTCTTTTTTCCATTTGATATTTTTTGCTTCTTTGTCAAAAATCAGGTGTTCGAAGGTATATGAATTGATACCCAGGTCTTCGATTCAGTTCCATTGGTTTTCCTGTCTGTTCTTATGCCAATACCAGGATGTTTTCAGTACTGTAGCTCTGTAGTAGTGCTTGAAGTCAGGGATTGTGATGCCTCCAGAAGTATTTTATTGTACAGGATTGTTTTGGCCATCCTGGGTTTTTCGCTTTTCCATATGAAGTTGAGTACGGTTCTTTTGAGGTCTGTGAAGAATTTTGCTGGGATTTTGATGGGCATTGTGTTGAATCTGTAGATTGCTTTTGGTAATATTGCCATTTTTACTATGTTAATTCTGCCTACCCAAGAGCATGGGAGATCATTCTACTTTCTGGTGTCTTCAATTTCTTTCTTCAAAGATTTAAAGTTCTTGTCATACAAGTCTTCCACTTGTTTGGTTAGATTTACTCTGAGATATTTAATGCTGTTTGTGGCTATTGTGAAGAGTGCTGTTTCTCTGATTTCTTCCCCAGCCCTTTTATCATGTGTACTGTAGGGTTACTATTTTTTTTTCTGAGTTAGTCTTGTATCCTGCTACATTACTGAAAGTGTTTATGAGTTGTAGAATTTCCTTGGTAGAATTTTTGGGATGGCTTATGTAAACTATCATATCATCAGCAGATAGAGTTTGACTTCTTCTTTTTCAATTTGTATCCCCTTGATTTTCTTTTGGTGTCTTATTGCTCTAGCTAGGATCTCAAGAACTATATTGAATAAATATGGAGAAAGTGGACAACCTTGTATTGTTCCTGATTTCAATGGAATCACTGGGAGTTTCTCTCCATTTAGCTTGATGTTGGCTGTTGGCTTGCTGTATATTGCCTTTATTATGTTTTGGTGTTTCTTCTACCTCTGCTCTGTCCAAGACCTTTATCATGAAGGAATGTTGTATTTTGTCAAAAACTTTCTCAGCATCCAATGAGATGGTCATGTGATGTTTATTTTTCAGTTTGTTTATATGGTGGATTACATTTACAGATTTTCATATCTTGAACCATCCCTGCATAACTGGGATGAAGCCAACTTGATCATGGTGGATGATATTTCTGATGTATTCTTGGATTCGATTTGCCAGGATTTTATTTAATATTTTTGCATCAATGTTCATGAGTGAGATTGGTCTGTAATTCTCTTTCTTAGTAATGTCCTTCTGTGGTATGGGTATCAGGGTAATTCTAGCCTCATAAAAAGAGTTTTGCAGCCGGGCAGTGGTGGCGCACACCTTTAATCCCAGCACTCGGGAGGCAGAGGCAGGTGGATCTCTGTGAGTTCGAGGCTAGCCTGGTCTACAAGAGCTAGTTCCAGGACAGGCTCCAAAGCCACAGAGAAACTCTGTCTCGAAAAATCAAAAAAAAAGAGTTTTGCTTTGTTCCTTCTGTTTCTATTGTGTGGAATAATTTGATGAGTATTAGTATTTGTTCTTCTTTGAAGATTTTGTAGAATTCTGAGCTGAAACCATCCTGGTCCTGGGGTTTTTTGTTGTTGTTTTGTTTTGTTTTGTTTTGGGGGTTGGGAGACTTTTGATGACTGTTTCTATTTCTTCAGCAGTTATAGGTCTGTTTAATTTGCTTATCTAGTTTTGATTTACTTTTTTAAAGTGATATTTAAAAAGAAAGTTTTCCATTTCCTTTAAGTTTTCCAATTTTGTGAATACAGGTTTTGAAATATGACCTGATGATTCTCTGTATTTCCTCCATGTGTGTTGCTATGTCCCCCTTTTCATTTCTTATCTTGTTAACTTGGATATTCTCTCTCTGACTTATGGTTAGTTTGGATAAAGGTTTGTCTATTTGGTTGATTTTCTCAAAGAACCAACTCTTTGTCTCATTGATTCTTTGTATTGTTTTCTTTGTTTCTATTTTGTTGATTTCAGCTCTCAATTTGATTATTTGCTGCCATCTAGTTCTCTTAGGTGAGTTTGCTTCTTTTTGTTCTAAAGTTTTTAAATGTTCTATTAAATCACTAGTGTAGGATTTTTCCAGCTTCTTTATGTAGGCGTTTATGCTATGACCTTTCCTCTTAACACAGCTTTCATTGTGTCCCATAGATTTGGGTATGTTGTGTGGTCATTTTCATTGAATTTTAGGAAGTCTTTAATTTCTGCCTTTATTTCTTCCTTGACCCATTGATTATTCAGGTGAGCATTATTTAATTTCCATGTGTTTGTGGGTTTTCTGCAATTCATATTGCTGTTGACTTCTAGTTTTAAAGCATGGTGATCTGATAAGGTACTTGGGTTATTCCATTTTTTTTGTATTTGTTGAGGTTTGTTTTATTATCAAGTATGTGGTCAATTGTTGAGAAGGCTCCAGGTGGTACTGAGAAGAAGGTATATTCTTTTCTGTTTGGATGGAATATTCTATAGATGTCTGTTAAGTCCATTTGAGTCACAACATCTGTTAGTTCTCTCATTTCTCTGTTCGTTTTTTGTCTGATTGACCTGTCCAGTGGTGAGAGGGCAGTGTTGAAGTCTCCCAGTATTAGTGTGTGGGGTTTAATTTAAGCTTTAGAAGTGTTTCTTTGACATATGAGGGTGCCCTTGTATTTGGGGCATAGACATTCAGTATTGAGATTTCCTCTTGATGGATTTTTCCTGTAACTAATATGAAATGACCTTCTTTGCCTCTTTTGACTGATTTTAGCTTGAAGTCTATTTTGTTAGATGTTAGGATAGCTACACCCACTTGTTTCTTAGGTCCATTTGATTGTTATATTTTTTCCCAACCCTTTACTCTGAGATGATGTCTGTCTTTGAGGTTAAGATGATGACTGTCTTCTTGTATGCAGAAAAAGGATAGATTCTGTTTCTGTATCCAATCTGTTAGCCTGTGCCTTTTTATAGGTGAGTTGAGTCCATTTACATTAAGGGATATTAATGACCAGTGATTGCTATTTCCTGTTAATTTAGTTTTCATTGTTGGTAATGTTAATTTGTGTGTTTTTCCCTTTTGGGGGGTTTGCTGCTATGAGACCATTAATTGCCTGTGTCTTTTTGGTATAGCCAAATTCCTTGGGTTGGAGTTTTCCTTGTAGTATTTTGTGTAGGGCTGGGTTTGTGGCTAGGTATTGGTGAAATCTAGTTTTGTCACAGAATATCTTACTTTGTCCTTCTATGGTGATTTAAAGTTTTGCTGGGTATAGTAGTCTGTGCTGGCATCTGCGGTCTCTTAATGTCTGCATAATGCTTGACCAGGACCTTCTGGTTTTGATTGTCTCCAATGAGAAGTCAGGTGTAATTCTGATAGGTCTGCCTTTATATGATACTTGGCCTTTTTCCTTTGCAGCTCTTCATAATTTTTCTTTACTCTGTATGTTTAGTTTTTTTGATTATTATGTGGTTAGAGGACTTTTCTTTTTTTTGAGCCAGTCTATTTGGTGTTCTGTAAGCATCTTGTATCTTTATAGGCATATCTTTCTTTAGGTAGGGAAAGTTTTCTTCCATGATTTTGTTAAATATATTTCCTGTGCTTTTGAGTTGAACTTCTTCTCCTTCTTCTATACCTATTATTCTTAGATTTGTCCTTTTCATGGTGTGCCATATTTCCTGGGTATTTTGGGTTAAGCTTTTGTTATATTTTATATTTTCTTTAATGATGAGTCTATTTCCTCTATTGTATATTCAGTGCTTGAGACTCTCTCTTACATCTCTTCTATTCTGCTGTTCATGCTTGCTTTTGTGGTTCCTGATTGTTTTCTCATTTTTGGTCAATTTCTATTTCTATAATTCCCTCGGTTGTGTTTTCTTTATTGTCTCTATTTCAGTTATTCAAGTCTTGAATAGTATTTTCATGCATTTTTCTTGGTTTTCTTCAAGGGATTTGCTGATATCTTTCTTTTTGTTTTTTTTTTCATTTTCTTTGAGGAAATTTTTCATTTTCTTTTTAAGAGTTTCAAACATTCTCTTAAAGTTATTTTTTAGGTCATTTTCTTCTGCTTCATTCACATTTGGTTATTCAAGTCTTGCTGTTGTACAGTCTTTAGGTTTTACTGGTGTCATGTTGTTCTTTGTGGTGTTGCATGTGTTTTACCTTTTCTATTCATCTTTTCCTTTAATAGGTGTGGTTGGCGCTGTCTGTGATTCTGTCGATTAACCTTCTAGGTGCCAGTGAATCCAAGGCTCAGATGGTTGTTCCTAGTGGTACAGTTAGTGCCACAGTTCAATTTACCTTATTGGTCTCTCCTTGTTCCTGGAGGTCACTCAGCACTCCTGGGCTCTGCTCTGCTCCCTTGGAATTTGCTGTCTCAGGCCTGCTCTAGACTAAGTCGTTGACTCATACCCATTTCTGTAAATGTCCCTTGTCTGGATCTACTCCTGCAGAGGTCCCTTGCTTGGAGTTGGTCTGTAAAGGACTCTGGCTCTGATCTACTCCCTCAGAGTTCCCAGGCTCAGGTGCACCCAGACCCACAGAGGTCCTGGCTCAGGCCTAATTCCTCAGAAGTCTTAGACTCATGCTCAGACCCACAGGGGTCCTGGCTTAGGTCTACTCCCTTGAAGATCCCAGATTCACATCTGGACCCACAGTGGTCTCTGTCTCTGGCCCACTCACTCAGCAGTTGCTCCCCTGTACCTGCTCCTGTGGAGTTCACTGTCTCAGGTATGCTCTGGTCAAGGTTCCTGGCGCAGTCCTGCCTCCACAAATGTCCCTGGTCTGGATCTGCTTCTGCAGAAGTCCCTGGTTTGGAGTTGGTCCCACAAAGGTTTTTGACTTGGAGTTCCGAGGATCGGATGTGCCCAGAACCACGGAGGACCTGGCTCAGGCCTACTCCCTCTGAGATTCCAGACTCACGTCTAGCCCTGCAGAGATCTCTGGTTCCTGCCTACTCCCTTGGAGGTCCCAGATTCACACTCAGACTGGCATAGGTCCTGGCTCAGGCCTAGTTCCTGGGAGGTCCTAGACTCAGGCCCATTCCCACAGGGATCCTGGCTTAGGTCTACTCCCTTGAAAGTCCCAGATTCACGTCCAGACCCTCAGCAGTCTCTGGCTCTGACTCACCCGCTCACTTGCTCAGCAGTTACTCCCCTATACCTGTTCTGGTGGATATTGCTGGTTCTGGCTCAGGTCACTGGCTCAATCCTGATCCGCCAGTGTCTGGGGACTAGACTGGTGCCCCAGACGGGATTGGCCCCTGGCCTCTGCTCCTGTGGAGCTTGCTGCCCCAGGCTCACTCTGCCCTAGGTGGCTGGTTCAGTCCCCTAGACTTTATACACTTAGGCTCCACAGATACATAATATTATTCGGCTCTAAAGGAAACTGAATTAATAAAACTTGCAGGCTAATTTGGGGAACTGAACCATGTTATACTAAGTGAAGTAACCCAGGTTTTTTGGCGTTCCCATTTTTCTTATTCTATCATATCCAGCACACACACAACTTATTTCCTATGCTTAGGTTTTCCACTCCACAATTCTCCTGTCCATGGTTGCCATAGACTGTCATCTTCAAAATAAAAGGGCTTCTGTCACAAATGTCATGTTCTTTTATCTATACCACATCTGTAGTTCTCTTAAAGGACTGTGAACCTGTCACATGGTCCAAATCCTAAACTTTCCCTCATAACTCCTTCAATATTGTCACTTTTCCTGAAACTGACTCTTTAGCTTCATCAATACCTATCACATTGGAAAGCCTTTATTACTTAAAAAAAACCTTTTTGCTTTAAAAATCAGGAAGGACTCATAAAATTTTCTATATTACTGGCCTGCACTTTCACCAAAAACATTTCCTAGAGCCGGGCGGTGGTGGCGCACGCCTTTAATCCCAGCACTCGGGAGGCAGAGGCAGGCGGATCTCTGTGAGTTTGGGGCCAGCCTGGTCTACAAGAGCTAGCTCCAGGACAGGCTCTAAAGGAAAAAAAAAGCTGCAGAGAAACCCTGTCTCGAAAAACCAAAAAAAGAAAAAAAACATTTCCTAGATACTCTTCATGATGGGAACCCTCTGCTTTCTGCATAATATCTTTATCCTTGACCTTCAAAGCTCCTGAGACTTTAATTTCACCAAATGACTGGTTGTTTTGTTTTGTTTCGTTTTGTTTTAGGATATTGGTTAATATGCTTTATTTACATATTTTTTGAAAGATCACAGAGCATTCATCTTTATTTTCCTCCTAGTATCTTTTTGTGAAGAAACAAAAAACAAACTATCTTTTATCATTTAAAATATCAATCCCAGGTCCCACTCTCTCCCCATCTCCCATTTCTTCCACCATTACCCCTACTGCCCCATTTACTCCTCAGAGAGGGCGAGGCACATTGCTTTGAAGAAGTTACAAGACCCTCCCTACTATATCTCGGTTGAGCAAGGTATCCATCCAAAAAGAATAAGTTCCCCAAAAGTCAGTACAAGCAGTAGGGATAAATCCTGGAGCCACTGCCAGTGGTTCCACAGTCTTCCCCAGTCATACAACTGTCATTGCATACAAAGGCCTAGTTTGGTACTATGCTGGTTCCTTTCCTGTCAAGATGGAGTTGGTGAGCTCCCATTAGCTCAGGTAAACTGTTTCAGTGGATGTCCCCATCAAGATCTTGACCCCTTTGCTCATGTTCTCACTCCTCCCATCTTCAACTGAACTTTGAGAGCTCAGTCCAGTGCTCTGCTGCAGTTTTCTGCCTCTGTTTCCATCAGTTGCTGAATGAAGTTTCTATGGTGACATTTAAGATATTCATCAATCTGACTACAGGATAAGGCCAGATTGGGCACCCTTTCCTCGTTGCTTAGGATAGTAGCTGGGGTCATCCTTGCGACATCCTAGGAATTTCTCTAGTGTCAGGTTTCTTGCTAGCCCCAGAATGTCTCCCTCAATCAAGATATCTCTTTCCTTGCTCTCATTTCTGTCTTTCCTCCATCTCTACTATCCCGTTCCCTCAAGTTCTTTTCCCACTCCCTTTTGTCCCTCCTCTTCTCCCCCTACACCCATGCTCACAATTTTGTCAGGCAATCTTGTCTATTTTGCCTTTCCAGGTTGATCTATAAATGTTTTTCTTTGGGTTCACCTTGCTACTCAGCCTCTCTAGGGTCATGGACTATAGGCTCATTATCCTTTCCTTTACAGCTAGTATTCACTTATGAGTGAGTGCATACCATATTAATCTTTCTGGGTGTGGGTTACCTCACTCAGGATGGTTGTTTCTAGTTCCATCCATTTGCATGCAAATTTCAAGATGTCATTGCTTTTTACGAATGACTAGTACTCCATTGTGTAAATGCACCTCATTTTCTTTATCCATTCTTCAGCTGAGGGGTATCTAGGTTGTTTCCAGATTCTGCTTATTACAGATAATGCTTCTATGAACATAATAGAACAAATGTCCTTGTAGTATAATTGAGCATCTTTTGGGTATAAGTCCAAGAGTGGTATTCCTGGGTCCAAAGCTAGGCTGATTCCCAATTTTCTGAGAAACCACCATACTAATTTCCAGAGTGGTTGTACAAGATTGCATTCCCACCAGCAGTGGATGAGTGTTCCCCTTACTCCGTATTCTCTGCAGCATAGGCTATCATTGGTGTTTTTTATTTTAGCCATTCTGACAGGTATAAGATGGCATCTCAGAGTCATTTTAATTTACATTTCCCTGATGGCTAAGGAGGCTGAACATTTCCTCAAGTGCCTTTCAGCTTTGAGCAAGGTTGTTTCCTAATTTCCTGAGAAATCACCATAATGATATCCAAAGGGGCTGTACCAGCATGCACTCCCACCAGCAATGGAGAGATGTTCCCTTTACCTTATATCCTCTCCAGCATAAGTTGTCACCAGTTTTTTGTTCTTGGCTATTCTTACAGGTGTAAGATGAACTCTCAGAGTTGTTTTGATTTGCATTTCTCTTATGGCTAAGGATGCTAAGCATTTTCTTAAGTGTCTTTTGGCAATTTTAGATTCCTCTGTTGAGAGTTCTCACATGATCATCTCATTCAATGCTAAAAAAGCTTTCAACAAAATACAGCATCCCTTCATGATAAAGGTCTTGGAGAGAGCAGGGATACAAGGAACATGCCACAAATAACATAAAATATCATGGGGTAACATTAACCAAACAAGTGCAAGACCTGTTCAACAAAAACATTAAGTCTTTAAAGAAAGAAATTGAAGAAGATACCAGAAAATGGAAAGAACTCTCATGTTCTTGGATAGGTAGGATCATCTTAATAAAATGAGCAATCCTACCAAAATCAAACTACAGATTCAATACAATCCCCATCAAAATCCCAGCACAATTCTTCACAGACCTTGAAAGAACAATAATCAACTTCATATGGGAAAAAAACAGGATAGCCAAAACAATCCTGAACAATAAAGGAACTGCTAGAGACTTCACCATCCCTGGCATCAAGCTCTCTTATAGAGCTTCAGTTATGAAAATAGCTTGATATTGGTATAAAAACAGACAGGTTGATTGATGAAATAGAATCAAAGATGTGGATATTTATCTGTACACTTATGAACACCTGATTGTTTACAAAGAAGCTAAAATTATACAATGGATAAAAGAAAGCATCTTCAATAAGTGGTGTCATCATAACTTGATGTCAACATGTAGAAGAATGAAAATAGATCCATATCTGTCTAGCTATCCCTAAGCACAAAACTCATGTCCAATGGATTAAAAACCTCAGTATATATCTGACCACACTGAACATGACTGAAGAGGAATTGGGAAGTAGCCTTCAATGTATTGGCACAGGAGACCACTTCCTTAATATAACACCAGTAGCACAGATACTGAGAGCAACAAAAACAAAAATGAACCTCCTGAAACTGAGAAGATTCTGTATAGCAAAAATCACTTTTAATAAGACAAAAATGCAGGCTACTGAATGGGTAAAGATCTTCACCAATCCCACATCAGACAGAATTAAGAGTCCAAGAATAAGAAAATAAAATGTAGATTCCAAAAATAAAAATGTAAAAATAAAAAATATAAAGTTATAAGTCTAGGAGAATGAGAACAGACTGCCAGCAGCTTTCTCAGCAGATCAAGGATCAGTCATTCACAGTGAGCTTAAGAAGCCTCCATCAGCCTAGGTCATTTCATTTTACAGCTGACTGTTCTATTTACAAGGCCAGAACTTCTCTCTGCAAACTGAGAGCAGTGTCCTGGCCATCCTTGATGAATGACAGATATGAACTGAGTTAACCACTAGGAGACAGAGATATGTGACCTCTGAGCTAAGGCACTGTCTCTGCTGTGGGAAACTGGTGCCATTAAAGGGGAGGCAAGGGGCTTCAGTATAACTGCCTGGAGGTACGAGGAGACACACTGGACAAGGTAGAAACACAGGTTTGACTAATGAGCTCTGTTAATAGAGGTTGTAAAGTATGGCAGTCTGTATCTGAATTTTACCTTGAGATGGTGTGAAGAACTTTCTGTCTACTAAGTTCCCAGCCTAAGAAGCAATTAATTCTAATTTATTAACCTTCTGGTATTACTAGCAGTCCCTTTTCTCGCTAAATACTAAAGATAGGTGTTTTCTTGCAATTAGTGACTTTCACTGTAATCTACTCTGATGTGGGAATGTTTTCTATCTATCTGTTGCTTTCATTGGTTAATTAATAAAGAAACTGCTTGGCCTGATAGGTCAGAACATAGGTGGGCGGAGTTTACAGAACAGAATGCTGGAAAGAAGGGAAGTGAGACAACCGCCATGAAGCAGTCGCCATGACTCTCCTCTCCAAGATGGATGCAGGCTAGAATCTTCCCGGTAAGGCACCACCTCATGGTGCTACACAAATTACTAAATATGGGTTAATCAAGATGTGAGAGTTAGCCAGTAAGAGGCTAGAGCTAATGGGCCAAGCAGTGTTTAAAAGAATACAGTTTCCATGTAATTATTTTGGGTAAAGCTAGCCAGTGGCCAGGATCTGGGTGGCAGGAAGCAGCCCGCTGCTCCTTTCTACATTACTCTAAAACATATTTCATAATAGCTGCCTAGTTACCCATTGACAATAGAACTCACTATCCTCCTTAAGGTCTCCATTAACAACCCACAGGTCAGGGCAAGATCATAAAAATTCCTTTGTTCAGACCTAATGCTTGGTACCCCACTATAAAAAGATGGGTTCAGAAACCGGCCTTCTGCCCCAGCCTAACAAACACCAATTCTGGCTGTAGTCCAGAGTTTTCCTGGGATCTGATTTCTGGAATAAAGTTTGCTTCCGGTTTATTAGACTTGGTGGTGTTCCTATCTTTGTGTGACCCCCCTGGACCCAACACAATGAACACAGCCAACACACTACTTTCTTCATGGACTGTGTAGGATGCACCAGCAGAGAACTCCTGGGCATGCTGCTCATCACCACTGTGCTCAGTGTTGATAACTTTCTCCTTCAACAGACAGACGGAGTGAAATCCAGCCCAATACTGCCCAATTGTGGAGATGATTGCACAGCCAGGGAAAGAAAGAGCCAGCCAAATGACTGCAGAAGTAAACGTTCTTGGGAACCTAGCTCTCAAAGTTCTTCCCTGATCACCGGATGTCCTCACTATGAAAATGAACCACATACACCACTAGACCCTGTAGTGAAAACCAGTAATGAACTGAGAATGGGTCAAAGCCTCCATTAACGTTTGTGCCAGAATTACCAAGGATTCCCAAGTCAGCCTCGGTCATGCCAATGCCTGGGTCTGGCACTGTTTACATTTCTGAGGTTCAGAGATGATGCCCATTTTCAGCTTTTACTGTTGTCCACCTGAGAAGGTTCTTTTGGACTCTTATAGTAAATCTATTTCAAGTTCAATAAATACATATATACATTCACTTATTCCATTTGTCTCAAATGTCCCTTCCCTTTTAAACTTGAGCAGATTTTTTGGGCAACCTATAGATTCTTCCTGTCAGTCATTCCCGCTAAGTGTCCTAAGACACATCAATTCTCCCACTTCTACAAAGTTTTAAAAAGTGCAACAGAATACTCTCATCCGATATCAACTCCTGTAGGAAATTTTCCTTGTTGGAATAGAAAATATTATTGACAATGGTCATGACGTAAGTGATTTCTGCCTGAAATGCAAAGTTTTCCTCTGGCATCTATGATGGAAAGGATCATATATTACCAAGAGCCACAATAACTGCACCTTGTAAAATATTAGAATTTACCTATTTCAGTAAAGTGACTTTTTTCAGAGGCAAAGTTAAACTGCCCAATGTCCAAAGCGATGAAACAGACATTTTTAAAAAGATGATTGTTGCCCAGCTTGCACCCAGAAACCCCCCCACTCATCATCCCATCTTTGGGGCCACAAAATCCCACAGCTCAGCCTGTCTGGGCGCCGGGGACCTGGAATTGAGTGCACCCAGGCCGGTGGGAGGTCCCCTCCTTCATTAGCCTGCCTGAGGAAAGGTAGGCCCTTTGTCAGTGAGCTGCTTGGCCTGCAAGGGGACCTGACAGTCTGCCAGAGGATCCATCATTCATTGGGGTGAGTGAGGAGTGAGTGCCTGAACCAGGCAGCTGCCCTGAGAGGGACTACCGACATTCCCCAACTCCCCCGCGCCACCCGCACACTTCCTGCTCTTCCTGCAGGGGTTATTCTCTCGGGATACTGCCTATCTCTTCCTGTCCCTTCCCAGCTTGCACCCAGAAACCCCCCCCTCCGCCTCATCCTCCTGTCTTTGGGGCCACAAAATCCCACAGCTCAGCCTGTTTGGTCGCCGGGGACCTGGAATTGAGTGCACCAAGGCCGGTGGGAGGTCCCCTCCTTCCTGCAGCAAGGTAGGACCTTTGTCAGCAAGCTGCTTGGCCTGCAAGGAGATGTGACATTCTGCCAGACGATCCATCATTCATTGGGGTGAGTGAATTTAATTCATTGGGGTGAATTGAACTTCAAAAGAAGACCCAAGAATCCCAGCACTCGGGAGGCAGAGGCAGGCGGATCTCTGAGTTCGAGGCCAGCCTGGTCTACAAGACCTAGCTCCAGGACAGGCTCTAGAAACTACAGGGAAACCCTGTCTCGACAAAAAAAAAAAAGACCCAAAGGGGATTATTCAGAGGAACTATGGGCAGGTGCCAATGCAAGAATTCCTCCAACAATTTGAAAACAACATGAAAGCACCAGAACCCAGCGAACTTATAACAGGAGGACTTGAACACACTAATCAAGAAGAAGTAGAAAAAATTGACTTTATGAAAGTAATAGAGTCCCTTAAACAGGAGGTGAAAAACTCCCTTAAGGAAATGGACGAGAAGAATAACAAAAAGATTGAAGAATTGAGTAAATCCGTAAATGATATCCTAGGAAACCAAGAAAAAACAATCAAACAGATAATGGAAACAGTGCAAGACTTGAAAACTGAAATGGAGGCAAGGAAGGAAACACAACCCGAGGGCCAGCTGGATATGGAAAATCTATGTAAATGAACAGAGACGACAGAAACAATCATAACCAACAGAATACAAGAGATAGAAGAAAGAATCTCAGATTCTGAAGATACCATAGAGAAAATAAATGCACTGATCAAAGAAAACAGCAAATCCAACAAATTCTCATCACAAAACATTCAGGAAATCTGGGACACAATAAAAAGACCAAACCTAAGAATAATAGGCATAGAAGAAGGAGAAGAATTACAGCTCAATGGTCCAGAGAATATATTTAATAAAATTATAGAAGAAAACTTCCCAAACCTAAAGAAAGATATTATTACTAAGGTTCAAGAAGCTTACAGAACACCAAATATACTGGATCAAAAAAAACATCCCCTCGCCATATTATAATCAAAACACAAAACATACAGAATAAAGAAAAAATATTAAGAGCTGCAAAGGAAAAAGGTCAAGTAACATATAAAGGTAAACCTATCAGACTAACACCTGACTTCTCTGTGGAAACCATGAAAGCCAGAAGGTCCTGGATCGATGTTTTGCAGAAACTAAGAGACCATGGATGCAAGCCTAGATTACTATACCCAGCCAAGCATTCATTCACTATAAATGGAGAAAACTAAATATTCCAGGATAAAAACAAATTTAAACAATACATAGCCACAAATCCAGCGTTACAGAAAGTAATAGAAGGAAATTCACAAACAAAGAAGTCCAGCATTGCCCAAAATAACTCAGACATCTAGTGACCCTTCACCAGCACATCTCAAAGAAAGGAAACACACAATCTCTACTACCAAATAAAAAATGACAACCCGAGTTAACATCCACTGGTCATTAATATCACTTAATATCAACGGACTCAATTCACCTATAAAAAGACACAGGCTAAGAGATTGGTTACAAAAACAGGCCCCAACATTCTGCTGTTTACAAGAAACACACCTAACCACAAAGACAGAAATCTACTCAGAGTAAAGGGTTGGGAAAAGGTCTATCAAGCAAATGGACCTAAGAAACAAGCAGGTGTGGCCATACTAATTTCTAACAAAGTTGCCTTCAAACTAAAATCAATCAGAAGAGATGGAAAGGGACACTTTATACTCATTACAGGAAAAATCTCTCAGAATGAAGTCTCAATCCTGAATATCTATGCCCCTAATACAAAAGCACCCACTTATATAAAAGAAACATTACTAGAACTCAAGGCAGCCATCAAACCAAACACACTGATAGTGGGAGACTTCAACACTCCTCTTTCACCAATGGACAGGTCAATCAGACAGAAACCTAACAGAGAATTAAGAGACTTAATAGAGGTAATGAACCAAATGGACTTAACAGACATCTATAGAACATTCCACCCAAACAGGAAAGAATATACCTTCTTCTCTGCGGCTCATGGAACCTTTTCGAAAATTGACCACATACTTGGTAACAAAGCAAACTTCCACAGTTACAAAAACGTATTAGAACCACCTGCATCTTATCGGATCACCATGGATTAAAATTAGAATTCAACAACAATGCTACCCCCAGAAAGCCTACAAACTCATGGAAACTGAACAGTCAACTACTGAACCACACCTGGGTCAAGGAAGAAATAAAGAAAGAAATTAAAGTCTTTCTTGAATTTAACGAAAATAAAGACACAACATACTCAAACTTATTGGACACTATGAAAGCAGTGCTAAGAGGAAAATTCATAGCACTAAGTACCCCCTTAAAAAAACGGAGAAAGCACATATTGGAGACTTAACAGCACACATGAAAGCTTTAGAAAAGATAGAAGCAGACTCACCTAAGAGGAGTAGAAGACTGGAAATAATCAAACTGAGGGCAGAAATCAACAAAATAGAAACACAGAAAACAAACCAAAGAATCAATGAAACAAAAAGCTGGTTCTTGGAGAAAATCAACAAGATTGACAAACCCCTAGCCAAACGAATCAAACGGCAGAGAGAGAACACACAAATTAATAAGATCAGAAATGAAAAAGGGGACATAACCACAGACACAGAGGAAATTCAGAGAATCATTAGATCTTACTACAAAAGCCTGTATGCCACAAAATTGGAAAATGTAAAAGAAATGGACAGTTTTTTAGATAAATACCATATACCAAAGTTAAACCAGGACCAGGTAAATGCTCTAAATCGTCCTGTCAGTCGCAAAGAATTAGAAACTGTTATCAGAAACCTCCCTACCAAAAAGAGCCCAGGACCAGATGGTTTCAATGCGGAATTCTACCAGAACTTCCAAGAAGACCTAATACCTATACTCCTTAAGGTATTTCATAATATAGAAACACAAGAGTCACTGCCAAATTCCTTTTATGACGCTACAGTTACCCTGATACCTAAACCACACAAAGACTCAACCAAGAAAGAGAATTACAGGCCAATCTCACTCATGAACATCGATGCAAAATTCTCAATAAAATACTGGCAAACAGAATCCAAGAACACATTAGAAAAATTATCCATTACGATCAAGTAGGCTTCATCCCAGAGATGCAGGGCTGGTTCAACATACGAAAATCTATCAATGGAATCCATCATATAAATAAACTGAAGGATAAAAACCATATGATCCTCTCATTAGATGCAGAAAAAGCATTTGACAAAATTCAGCACCCCTTTATGATAAAGGTCTTGGACAGATTAGGGATACAGGGGTCATTCCTAAATATAATAAAGGCTATTTACAGCATGCCGACAGCTAACATCAAATTAAATAAAGAGAAACTCAAGTCCATCCCACTAAATTCAGGAACACGACAAGGCTGTCCACTCTCTCCTTATCTCTTCAATATAGTGCTTGAAGTTCTAGCAATAGAAATAAGACAAAACAAGGGGATCAAGGGGATTCGATTTGGAAAGGAATAAGTTAAACTTTCGTCATTTGCAGATGATATGATAGTGTACATAAGCAACCCCAAAAACTCCACCAAAGAACTCCTACAGCTGATAAACTCCTTTAGTATCGTGTCAAGATACAAGATTAACTCCACAAAATCAGTCGCCCTCCTATATACAAAGGATAAGGAAGCAGTGAAAGAAATCAGAGAAGCTTCACCTTTCACGATAGCCACAAGTACCATAAAATATCTTGGGGTAACTCTAACCAAGGAAGTGAAAGACCTATTTGACAAGAACTTTAAGTCTTTGAAGAAAGAAATTGAAGAGGATAGCAGAAAATGGAAGGATCTCCCTTGCTCATGGATTGGGAGGATCAACATAGTAAAAATGGCAATACTACCAAAGGCAATCTATAGATTTAATGCAATCAGTTTAAAGATTCCTTCAAAATTCTTCACAGATCTTGAGATGACAATAATCAACTTTATATGGAAAAACAAGAAAACCACGATAACCAAAACAATCCTTTTTTTTATTTTTTTATTTTTTTTTCATTCTCATGATTTATTTTTTTTTTATATTTAAAAATTTCCAGATTCATTTGACTGCCCGGAGCAAGGTAGGCCTTTGTCTGAGAGCTGCTTGGCATGCAAGGGGACCTGAAAGTCTGCAGGAGGATCCATCGTTCTTTGGGGTGAGTGAGGAGTGAGTGCCCGAACCGCGGCAGCTGCCCGGAGAGGGACCACCGACTCTCCACAACTCCCCCTGCCACCAGCACACTTCCTGCTCTTCCTGCAGGGGTTATTCTCCCCGGATACCGCCTCTCTCTCCCTGTCCCTTCCCAGCTTGCACCCAGAATCCTCCCCCCCTCCCCCTTCCTCATCCTCCCGTCTTTGGGGCCACAAAATCCCACAGCTCAGCCTGTTTGGGCTCTGGGGACCCGGAATTGAGTGCACCCAGGCCGGTGGGAGGTCCCCTCCTTCATTTGACTGCCCGGAGCAAGGTAGGCCTTTGTCTGAGAGCTGCTTGGCCTGCAAGGGGACCTCACAGTCTGCAGAAGGATCCATCATTCTTTGGGGTGAGTGAGGAGTGACTGCCCGAACCGCGGCAGCTGCCCGGAGAGGGACCACCGACTCTCCACAACTCCCCCTGCCACCAGCACACTTCCTGCTCTTCCTGCAGGGGTTATTCTCCCCGGATACTGCCTCTCTCTTCCTGTCCCTTCCCAGCTTGCACCCAGAATCCTCCCCCCCTCCCCCTGCCTCATCCTCCCGTTTGGGGCCACAAAATCCCACAGCTCAGCCTGTTTGGGCTCTGGGGACCTGGAATTGAGTGCACCCAGGCCGGTGGGAGGTCCCCTCCTTCATTTGACTGCCCGGAGCAAGGTAGGCCTTTGTCTGAGAGCTGCTTGGCCTGCAAGGGGACCTGACAGTCTGCAGGAGGATCCATCGTTCCTTGGGGTGAGTGAGGAGTGAGTGCCCAAACCGCGGCAGCTGCCCGGAGAGGGACCACCGACTCTCCACAACTCCCCCTGCCACCAGCACACTTCCTGCTCTTCCTGCAGGGGTTATTCTCCCCGGATACCGCCTCTCTCTCCCTGTCCCTTCCCAGCTTGCACCCAGAATCCTCCCCCCCTCCCCCTTCCTCATCCTCCCGTCTTTGGGGCCACAAAATCCCACAGCTCAGCCTGTTTGGGCTCTGGGGACCCAGAATTGAGTGCACCCAGGCCGGTGGGAGGTCCCCTCCTTCATTTGACTGCCCGGAGCAAGGTAGGCCTTTGTCTGAGAGCTGCTTGGCCTGCAAGGGGACCTCACAGTCTGCAGAAGGATCCATCATTCTTTGGGGTGAGTGAGGAGTGAGTGCCCGAACCGCGGCAGCTGCCCGGAGAGGGACCACCGACTCTCCACAACTCCCCCTGCCACCAGCACACTTCCTGCTCTTCCTGCAGGGGTTATTCTCCCCGGATACTGCCTCTCTCTTCCTGTCCCTTCCCAGCTTGCACCCAGAATCCTCCCCCCCTCCCCCTGCCTCATCCTCCCATCTTTGGGGCCACAAAATCCCACAGCTCAGCCTGTTTGGGCTCTGGGGACCTGGAATTGAGTGCACCCAGGCCGGTGGGAGGTCCCCTCCTTCATTTGACTGCCCGGAGCAAGGTAGGCCTTTGTCTGAGAGCTGCTTGGCCTGCAAAGGGACCTGAAAGTCTGCAGGAGGATCCATCGTTCTTTGGGGTGAGTGAGGAGTGAGTGCCCGAACCGAGGCAGCTGCCCGGAGAGGGACCACCGACTCTCCACAACTCCCCCTGCCACCAGCACACTTCCTGCTCTTCCTGCAGGGGTTATTCTCCCCGGATACTGCCTCTCTCTTCCTGTCCCTTCCCAGCTTGCACCCAGAATCCTCCCCCCCTCCGCCTGCCTCATCCTCCCGTCTTTGGGGCCACAAAATCCCACAGCTCAGCCTGTTTGGGCTCTGGGGACCTGGAATTGAGTGCACCCAGGCCGGTGGGAGGTCCCCTCCTTCATTTGACTGCCCGGAGCAAGGTAGGCCTTTGTCTGAGAGCTGCTTGGCCTGCAAGGGGACCTCACAGTCTGCAGGAAGATCCATCATTCTCTGGGGACACCAAACACCTCCGCGCTCCTTTTGAAGGAAGAGATGGGCAGGCGCCAATGCAGGAGCTCCTCCAACAACATGAAAGGCAACATGACATCACCACAAGCCAGACATCCCGAAACAACAAGAATTGAACACCCTACCCCAGAAGATATAGAAGAAACCGACATTAAACAGTACTTTATAAAAATAATAGAGGACCTTAAACAGGAGGTAAAAAACTGCCATAAAGAAATGGAGATGACAAACAAAAAGGTAGACGAAATAAATAAGTCTCTCAAAGATACCCAAGAAAAACAAGAAAAACAAGAAAAAGCAATCAAACAGGTAAGGGAAACAGTACAAGACCTGATAAATGAAATGGAGGTATTGAAGAAAACACAATCTGAGGGACGACTGGAAATGGAAACTCTGAGTAAACGAACAGAAACTTCAGAGACAAGTATTTCCAACCGAATACAAGAGATGGAAGAAAGAATCTCGGACTCTGAAGATACTATAGAGGAAATAAACTCACAGATTAAAGAACTAAACAAATCTAACAAATTCTTAACACAAAACATTCAGGAAATCTGGGACACCATGAAAAGACCAAACCTAAGAATAATTGGGGTAGAAGAAGGAGAAGAATTACAACTCAAAGGCCCAGAAAACATATTCAACAAAATTATAGAAGAAATTTTTAAATATAAAAAAAAATAAACCATGAGAAAAAAAAATTTCCATCTCCTTCCCTCCTCCTCCCCCTCCCTCCGCTCCTCCTCCCCCTTCCAGCCCCTCCTTCTCCCCCTTCCCTCCCCTTACCTCCACCCATACCTCCCCTCCCTCCCTCTCAAGGCCAAGGAGCCATCAGGGGTCCCCACTCTATGCTAAGACCAAGGTCCTCCCAACTCCCCCCAGGTCCAGGAAGGTGATCGACCAAGCTGAGAAGTCTCCAACAGAGCCCGTCCATGCAGAAGAATCAGAGCCCAGCACCAATGTCCTCTGCTTCTCAGTCAGCCCCCGCTGTTGGCCACATTCAGAGAGACGGGTTTGGTCCCAGGATCCATCAGTCCCATTCCAACTGGAGTTGGAGATCTCCCTTTAGTTCTGTCCCACCGTCTCCATGAGTGAACGCACCCCTCACGTTCCTGACTTTCTCCCTCATGTTCTCGCTCCTTCTGCTCCTCATCAGGACCTTGGGAGCTCAGTCCAGTGCTCCAATGTGGGGCTCTGTCATTTTCTTCATCTATCGTCAGGTGGAGGTTCTATGGTGATATGCAAGAAATTCATCAGTATGGTTATAGGAACTGGTCTTTTCAGGCTCCCTCTCCTCAGCTGCCCAAGGAACTAACTTGGGGCGTCTCCCTGGAAACCTGGGAACCCCTCTAGGGTCAAGTCTCTTGACAACCCTCAGGTAGCTCCTTAAATTAAAATATATGCTTCCCTGCTCCCATATCCACCCTTCCTATATCCCGAGCATCCCATTCCTCCGAGCTCCCCCCATTCTCCCCTTCACATTTTTCTCTCCCCATCTTCCCTTGGCCCAGTCTCGCCCAACCCTCAAGTTCCCAATTTTGCCTGGCGATCGTGTCTACTTCCAATATCCAGGAGGATTACTATATCTTTTTTTGGGAGTTCACCTTCTTATTATCTTCTCAAGGATCCCAAATTTATACGCTCAATGTCCTTAAATTATGGCTAGAAACCGATTATGAGTGAGTACATCCCATGTTCATCTTTTTGGGTCTGGGTTACCTCACTCAGAATAGTGTTTTCTATTTCCATCCATTTGCATGCAAAATTCAAGATGTCATTGTTTTTTACCGCTGAGTAGTATTCTAGCATGTATATATTCCACAATTTCTTCATCCATTCTTCCACTGAAGGGCATCTAGGTTGTTCCC